>NW_023270265.1:40007171-40217127 GCF_011800145.1 Mirounga leonina
AAGAAAGAAAGAAAGAAAGAAAGAAAGAAAGAAAGAAAGAAAGAAAGAAAGAGAAAGAAAGAAAGCATTGTCTCATATCTAGTCTAGAATCTTTAAATGTAATATTGAAAATAAAATAGCAATCACATGTTTTTCAGTATTTATTATACTCAAGCTTGGCAATATGGTCATATAAGAAGTAAATTCCTGGGTTATATGTTAAGTGGGAGATATTGATCAGATCATTTGCACTGTAAGAAGGAAAACTATTAGTCCTAATTAGTCGAAGTAAAATAAATCATGTTAGGGAATTTACAGAAGATTAAACAGGTTGACATGACCTTGTACAGAAACAATCTAAATCAGGAAGAGATCAGCAGAATAATAATAAAAAATAAAATCCACTGGGCACACATTGTATGCCAACTATAATTCCAAGGGCTTTGTACATTTTCTGATTCAATTTTCAGGACAACCCTATGAGATAGGTACTTATGTGGATGAGGGATATAGGCACAGAGTGGTTAAGTAACTGGCCAAAGATCACACAGCCAGTCAATGGCAGAGAAGAATCAGACTCAGGAAGTCTGGCTCAAAGTCAGTCAGCAGTACTGCAAACAGGTGAATGCTTTACACGTTTTGGACCATAGGAGTGACAGGAACCAAAAAGACATTTGGAATTTAATGAAATAGAGCATACAATCCTACTGAATCCTGAAATGAGGGTTCATCATTTCTAGTTGCCCTGGCAATGAACCACTTTGATGACTGCGAAGACAAAACATTTTGCAAATTACTTAACTGCTTAATAGTAGAAGGAGCAGAGAAACGGGGGAGTAGATAGCTCCATTGGAGGGGAAGATGTGTGGAGGCATTTGGGGAAGATTGTGCAGTGGACATGGCATGGCAGCTTATAGGGAAGAATCCGAGTTCCAAAAAATGAAGCTAAAATAAACTGTTATGCTCCAAAGCACACAGACATATCTGTTGTTTCTATCACTGATTTGATCAACAAAGAGCCAGTAAATCAAAAAGTAAAAACCGGGGCACCTGGGTGGCTCAGTTGTTAAGAGTCTGACTCCTGATTTTGGCTCAGGTCATGATCTCAGGGTTGTGAGATCCAGCCCCTCCAGTCTGGGTGTGGAGCCTGCTTGAGATTCTCTTTCTCCCTCTGCCCCTCCTCCTCCCCCCACTCGCATGTGCTCTCTCTCTCTCTTAAAAAAAAAAAAAGAAAAAAAGAAAGTAAAAATCTACAGTGTCTCATTTTTTTCTACGTGTCATCGTTGCTAGAAGGGATGATTGTAAAACATTCTCCAGGTGGCCTGTGCAAACTGAGTGGAGATTGGAGCTGTGAGCACCGCGGCTTGGAGGACTCTCCCGCACGGAGCTGTGGGCCCTTGCTGCCAAAGGCCAATCTGTGCTGAAAAAAAGCTTATTCATTATATACATATTTTGCCTGAAGAAATGCCTTTTATATTTCAGTTGAGAGGTTAACATTTCTAACACATTATTAATAAGAAAGGGGAATACATATATACATCGACTTGACTGCATTTTAAAAAGTAGAAGGATCGACTTTTAAAAAAAACTGAATGATTACCAGTGACAAGGAGAGAAGTAGGGTGGAGATGACAGAGACAAAACTTGACTTTTCTCAATGAACTGTGTTTTGTAGATTTGACTTTGGCATTCTGTAAGTGTTTTCCATGATGACATAACAAAATAAACTAATAGAAAAGGAATCTCTAAATATTGAAAGCAAAATCAAATAAATGAACTTTAGTGTGTATCCGGTTGATTTTTGTAATCACACAAAGAAAAACTACTCCAAGTGATTTTATAACAGTTATTTGACTCATATCCCAGTGGGATAACCCTAAGGACAGAAAGAACTTAAAAAAAAATGTAGGGGTGCCTGGATGGCTCAGTTGGTTAAGCATCTGCCTTTGCCTCAGGTCATGATCCCAGAGTTGTGAGATCAAGCCCCTCCAGACTGGGTGTGGAGTCTGCCTGAAATTCTCTCTCTCCTTTTCTGCCCCTCCCCACCCCACTCTTTCTCTCTCTCTCAATAAAAAATAAGTAAATCCTTTAAAAAAAAATGTAAACTATTTTCAGTGTTCTTCTGTTATGGGTAATGGTGATGTTGTCACTTTGAGGCAGGTATGTGAGTATTGTGCGATAAAATGAAGGAAAAATTAGGTTGGTATCATTGAGAACCAGGAATTTGGGCATGGGGAAAAAAATACATATATATATACAGATTTAAGATTAATGAGATTGAGTAAAATCCTAAAATACTGAATTTAAATTAGAAGTTCCAAGGTGAATGCATAATCTATTTTATCTTTTAAAAAAAGCTTTTTTTCAAGTCAGTTTGTAAAAGATCAAGAAATAATGACAAAACCAGTAGTGATGACCACCCTGGAACCCAGACTATGGCCTCACAAAGCCATTTGCAACCAAAAAGACACAAGGCTCCTTGGAGCAATGGTTGATTCTAGGTAAAATACGAAGCTAGAACCTCTTGTCAGACCTAAAAGCAAGGAAATTGTCAAAGGTTACTAGAGTCATGTCAAAAAATTAAGGAGCCATCGACTTAAAGAGGTTCCCCCTGGTTGCAGAGGGAGCAATGTGATGAGCATCAGTAAACAGTAATTATATTTCAACATACTGAAACACTTTACATATGGTTTTAGCCATGAGCTCAAAATGACACTAAAAAACAAGGCAAAAATTTCATTGATCACCTTTGGAGGATACTAAACTCATTACTTTGAAAACCGACATATAAATGGAAAAATCAATCATTTATCTCGTCTTTCCTATATGAACTGTAACTTGGGGTAATTACATAGTTACTAAAGAGGCAAGTAATAGAAACAAAGAATTAAAGATCTCTTTATAGAAATAGCCCAGCTGAAATATGAAAAAGGAGTGATATAATTAGAATACTATTATTTTCAAACCCTAATGAATTAAAGGATCTACACAGTGATTTTCAATGACTGCCAATCTCCCAAAAGAGAGACAACCAGATATCTAGACATCAAAGTCTAGAAATACACTACCTCGCCTCGCATTGCTGTGTAAAATCCTCAAGCAGCAGATTTGACAAACAGCTTCCTAGGCATCCTGCTGGGAATAAGTCAGATTTCAGTCCCCTAGCAGATTTTTATCACTATTTCCCAAACTTGTGTGCATCTGAGTCATCAGAGGACTTTTTTTTTAAATACCAAACCCTGAGAATATGATCTCATAGTCCTCAGTTGAGGAATTGATTTTTATAAAGTTCCATGGGTATTTCAGGTGTTCAGACAAGTATGAGAACCCCTGATTTATGTCACTGATTGTCCCTAAAACCTCACCTACTATCCTGCATGGAGCAGGTTTTAGGCAGGTGGAGCCTTGGGATTTTTGGAGAATCCATCAAAATGCTAACATCCTCAATCCCTCCTTCAGCTCATTGCTGGCACCTTAAATTCTACCATCAGCATCTAAAGCGTTTAATTTTCTGCTGTCAAAATAATGAAGTCAAGATGGGAATGGAAATACATGGCTGATGTGGTGTCATTTTTCACTCCCAGCGCACTACTGCAGGACTAATTGATCACCAGCCCCTTTCCCATTGAGATCAGATGTGACCTCAAATCCTTCTCACCCCAGTGCTCCAGGCAGTCACTACCAGTTAATTATTGTTGACACACAAATCAAAAACGATTTGTCATCCTCGGCCCCAGGTGTGACTGTTAGCCCTCAAGCACTCTAAGTAGATGGAAAAATAGAATTCGCTTGCATCTACTTCTTAACATGCATGTGGGTCTAAGAGTAGAGACAATGAAGTGGGAGAAATCATGAACACTTCCTGTGGCTGGGGCTCGTAGTGGTGGATGTGCTCACTTCCTCAGTATCTACGGAACTGACCGTGCCCAGGTCCCAGGCTGGCCAGCAGGGGTTGAAAGGGGGACATCCGGACGCAGTCCTATCCACGTGGAGCTTGCTGTCCCACATTTCTCAGAGGGTGTCCTGTCAAGAGGTGGGCATGTGGTTTGGCCGTTTCAGAGGAATAGAGTTGAAACGATTTTGTTCACATCATCTGACAAATAGGAAATGGAACATTGGCTATTATTTCCACACCATCTTGCTTTCTTCCTAACAACGGTAGTGTGCGCTGGAAGGGTAGGACCTGTCCCTGGGCTTCGGCAAGCATCGTGCTTGCCCGGGCATTCTTCTCAGATTCTCACACCCTCTGTGGGTCTACTCTCCAGCCGAACTTGTTATTTTGCCTAATTTGTTGTTCCTTCTGTGTTTGTTATGACACCAATTTCACTAAAAAGGATCGATGGCTCAAAAGATGTTCATTGAGATGGAAAATCAGAGATGACAACAGGAGCAAATACCATAGCACAGGATAATACAATAAACGTAAAACCAGCTCCAGGTCAAATGACTAGAAGGATGAGCGGAACAAATTGAACAGCAAGACTTTCTCCATTTTCCTTCAGGTGCCTCATATACAAATATTTCTGCAAAAGTGGCATAGATTTTTGTCATTCTCATGGCTTTTTTTAGCAAAATATAGTGACTTCTTTCTTACGAGTATTCTTTAGGGGTGCCTGGGTGGCTCAGTCGTTAAGCGTCTGCCTTCGGCTCGGGTCATGATCCCAGGGTCCTGGGATCCAGCCTCACATCAGGCTCCCTGCTGAGCAGGAAGCCTGTTTCTCCGTCTCCCACTCCCCCTGCTTGTGTTCCCTCTCTCACTGTCTCTCTGTCAAATAAATAAATAAAATCTTAAAAAAAAAAAAAAGAGTATTCTTTAAAGCAAGCAGAAAATACTATTTTCCAGTATGGGGTTTGTTAATAGGGGATGAGCTAAAGAGCAGGCAGGTGGCATTCAATGCTGCGTTCCTTGGAGCAAACACAGGAGCAAGTTACAGCTTCACAGAGGAGCTTATAAAACCAGTCTCGAAGACGGTGACAAATATTTTTGAGAAAACACAGAATAAGCTATTGGTTCTTTATCGGATGAAATTGTTGGATGTGCATAGTATCGTAAAGGAGAAAAAATATCTTTTACCCTTACCCTTTAAGTTCTCAACTGGGATCCCTGTACTGAAAGACAGACTAATGAGAAAAGTGTACAGATTTATTTAATTTAAGGTTTATGTGACGCCAGAGTCTTTGTAAGGAAACGAAGACCTGAAGAAACAGTTAAACCTGAGTGTTTTGTGTTAGGTTCGATGAAGAGCTGGAAGCTGGGGAAAGATACATAAGGGCAGAGTGTGAACTAACTAATAGACTAGGGAAATTTAGCAAGGCTGTCCATTCAGATTCCTCTCTGTGTCCCTTTGTCTTCAGGAATAAAGATGTCCCTTCCTTCCAGAACTCTCACATGAAGTCCTTCTTACCTGTTTTTGGGGAAGATCAGAAAGTCCTTCCTGCACCTGCCAGTTCCCAGATTCCTTCAGCTTAACATGTTCAGTATAGCACAAGGTGCCACATTTTGGGGGGAGCATGTCCCAAGCCCTCCCGTGGAATTTGCTATCACTCGTGCGCAGCGCAGGCTGCTAGCTGTATAAAATCATCGCTATGGAAGTGTGCGAGGGAAGCATGTGAAGACCGCTCGTCCTGCGTGGCTGAAAGGAGGAAGGACTTCCATCCAGCTAGATGATTGGTTCACGAGCTGTCAGATAAGCTGGAAAAGGTGTGCGGCGACCACGACAGACAGCTGCAGCAGAGAGGCTGAGACCGCACAGCTGACAAACGCGGCCCGGGATGCCAGGTAGTGCCTGGCTGAATTTGCAAATAACAGTTGGTCAGCTTCCAAGTGCTGTCTGCTCCTGGCACGGTGCTGGAAAAGTGGTCGCATGTTGACTGTGACAGTCTGGAGGCCATGGGATACACACCGAGCATACCATGTGAACTGAGCTTAAGTTCAGAGGGGAAGGGTGTTCCCGTGAAGGAGACAAAAGCCTCTTCAATACCCCTGATGTCATCTGTTTCATGGCTTCGAGGGAGGTGCCTCAGCAATATAGTCCTTTTCTGCAATAGCCTGAACCCCTCACTTCTTGGATAAAATACAAATTTTAATGCTGACGATCAAATTTTAGAATTTTTGAGGAGAGCCAACTGCTCAAGTGAAAAACTGCTTGCTCTCCAAGATTTTATTCTTTCCCATCACTTGCTAATCCCCCCTACCCCCTGTGCCCCTACTCCTGCCATCAAATAGACAGTTCGTAAGAATAAAGAAGAAACTTCTTTAACAGCCTCTACTCAACACTATTAAGAATTGCTGGATTCCCGGATATTCTTCATTCTCTCTGTAAAACATCCCAAGTGATGTCTATAGCAGAGTGACCCAATATGGCCCTGTAGTTCTCTGTGATCCCAAAGATACCTGCCGATTGTATTTGTTAATAGAGGTAAGCACTTTAATTAAACATTATGCCAAAATCATTTTAAATGATTATAACCTATCATTTTAACTGCTGATATAAAAGTACACACCAGAATCTCCCAATTTCCAGGCCACCCTCCAGGCCAACTATCTCAGCATCACTGGGGGTGGGTTCTAGACATCAACACTTTCTTTAAGGATCCCCAAGTGATTCCAACGTTCAGCCAAGGTTGGGAAAAAAAAGATTGATCACAAAGTTATCTTAAGGAGGGAACAAAAGAAATAGTTTGGCGCAAATTATTACCTAGTTTAGATTTCTTTTTCCTCTTCTTCTTCCTCCTCCCCTTCTCATCCTCCTTCTTCTTTTCTTCTTCTTTTGGTCTTCTTTTCTTCTTTTGTTCTTCTTCTTTCTTCTCCTTCTCCTTCTCCTTCTCCTTCTCCTTCTCCTTCTCTTCTCCTTCTCCTTCTCCTTCTCCTTCTCCTTCTTCTTCTTCTCCTTCTCCTTCTTCTCCTTCTTCTCCTTCTTCTTCTTCATGGCTCACAACAACCAAGTTACCTTTGCTGGATCTGAGGAATTTTCTTTCTTTCCTTTTTGATCCTTTTTACTACCTAGTGGTGTTTAGGAAGTCTTGTGATCACCATTTTTCGGTGCTAGGATGTACCCAGCTTCACCTAACTGCAGCTGATGTTTGAGATCTGCCTGTCCCCCACCTCAGCCCTAGGGAGTCCTGAGTGTGCTGGGATATTAGACACCTTAATGGTCAGCTAAACAGTCAGAGGATAGGGGGAAAGAGGTCCGAGGAGGAAAATAGCATGGGTTGGGGGTGGGAGACAGGCAGGACAGGTGCTGGGCTGAAGGAACATCCAGGGCAAGATTTTGTGCCCAGAATAATCACTGTACAGAAGCCCGCTGCCTGCCAATGTCACCCTATGAGGCACTGCCAGGCCTACACGAGGTAGGATGTGATGCTCCTGCTGGAACAACGTGGAGGTGACCGGAGAGCTGAGAAATAGCCAGCCCTGTGCGTTCGAAGGGCCTTGGGAGAATTCCACTGCTTGGCTGAGCACATTGTGGGAATGTCCTCACCCCACCTCCGTGCTGGCCACAGGGGAAGACTCGGGAAGAGTTGCTGGTTTTTCTGCACCACCTTGTTTGTCAGACTTTTAAACTTGTGCTCATTTATTCATTCAACAAATATTTGCTTGAGGCAGGGGCCTGCATGACGTGTTTGAAGAACAGCAAAGGGTCCAGTGTGGTCAGAGCCAGAGCAGAAGCAGAAAGTGAGAGGAAAGTCAGGGAGCAAAGAGACCTGCCTTATAAGGCACGGTAAGGACCTGGGGATTCATTCCAAGGATGTTGAGAAACCAGTGGAAGATTCTGAGCATCTCCCGTAAGTTAGTTCCCTAATAGAACAACTTTACCCTTCACATTTGCAGAGCTGTTGGCTAAAGATGTCCCAAGTTTTGTGAATAGGCTTGCCATTAACTGACGTGAGCTTTGTAATCTTGTGTGGGTTTTTTTTTTCCTTTAAATTTCTGTTCGGTGTTTTATTTCTTCTTCTTCTGAATGACTTCATGTAACGCCTTTCCTTTCCTAAATGCTTGTTTCTGAGTCATTTTTCCTCATGCAATCCACAGGCCTTAGCAGGATCCCTGCACTCAGAAAGGGAAACTGCCTGCCCCCTGTCAGCAGCTGTGACCAGCAGGGACCTGAGCTGGGCAAGGATGACACAGTCGGGCTAGCCTGAGATGTGATATTCTGCCAGAGGACAGGTTTTGGTGCAAGTTCAAGCAGCCCACCTGTGGCATTTGAGGGCCTCTGTATGCTGGCCCATTGGGCAGCTTCAGTTTCACAGAAATGGTCTCCAGGGATGCAGGCCGCACAGGGTAAATCTGCACTGGGATTTAGGGTTTCACCTGACCTCAGGCTACCGGGGAATCACACTTTCCTTAGACACGATAAATAACAACGGTCATATTCGAGTGGTGTACCAAATCATGAACTTCAGGTAAGTTAGGGACAGCAAATGGGAAGGAATTTTTTTCTAATATAGAATAGCTCCTTGCAAGATACTAGGGTTATGTACAAATATTATTTCTTCAGAAATATTTGTAACTATTGCCTGAAACATTAAAGATGTTTGTAGCCCAGTAGGAGATTTTTTTTTTTTTTTACTTGAACTTTTAATGGACTTTAAGGGGAAATCAGTGAATAATGAAATACTGAAATACTCTCAACTACTTTTCTACTGGGAAATGAATGGCACTCTAGAGGCCTGAATAAATCATTACAGCTAATAAAATTTCCTGATATTGTCTCTAGTGGATTTGCACCAGGAATATTGAATTTGTACAGATTTATACAGTCAAATAAGGTCAGTCTATATAAAAGAATGCTGTTTAACCAGCATTTGGGCAACATAAATTTAGACTATTCATTATGTGACCACATCTGCGGCGAGTGCCCTTTGTAGCTTTCCAATGAGATTGGAGAGTAGAAAGCTTATATTGCTAGTAATACTCTCACTGCCAGTAAGGGAAGGCACTGCAGGATTCCTTCCCAGGCGGTGGGACTGAAGACTCTGTCTTCAGTCATGGAGGGCTCTCGTATTTTTTCTTGTCAAAATGATATCTCATTTGAATTTGCATTTTTCATTACCATATTTTATTATTGCATTTTATATGTTTTGCATTTTATAGATAATTTTCATCGTTATATTTTATATATGTTTTTAACTCCTGAATATCCTGTTTGTGTGCTTTGCCTATGTTCTCTGTATGGTTTCTCTTTTCCTTATTGATTTGTAAAAACTCTTTGCATATCAAGGGTATTAATGTTTTTGTCTGACACAGGCAGTGCAGATTTTTTCCCCCAAGTTGTGTTTTGTATTTTGCCTGTTTTATATACTGTGGGGACATTTTTAATTTTTATGCATTCTCAGATTTGGTACAAGAAATGAGGTTAGAATTAGCTTTCCCCTTTTTTCTCAAATCACTCACTAATTATCTAAAATTCATCATTTTCTATTGATTTAATGACACCTTTATATTTGATTATATTTCAGTAGATACCTAGATCTAATTCTACATTCTCTACTCTGTTCTATTTGTTTGTTTATTTTAGTTTCTCAGACTTGGCACTTTGACATTTTGGGGCCAGATTATTCTTTATTTGGGGCCAGATTATTGTTGGAGGTGGGAGAAAGAGGGTGTCCTGTGCATTGTGGGCTGTTTAGCAGCATCCCTGCCCTCTACAGATGACAATAACACATCGTCCCTCAGTTGTAACAATCAAAAATGTCCCCAGACATTTGAGGGGCAAAATTGCCTCAGATAGAGAACACTGTTCTATTTCTATCCCAGTGCTTCATTATTTTAATGACTGGAGCTTTATAGTATATTTTAGTCTCAGCTAGGGCAAGTTCACCTCTCCCCTTCTTTTTAGAATTTCTGTGTTTAAACTCCAGAACTTAGAATCACTTAGCGAATTAACAGAAAAATCCTGCTATGAAAATTAAATTATATATCAATAAGTTTGTTGCAGAAAAAAAAAAATTCTGTCAGGATTTTATTGAATGTGATTTTAACTCAAATGTGATCTGATGAGAATGGATGTCCTTCATGACATGCTGCCATCCTCTTCAAAACTTATCTCCACTGAGTTGGGTGTTTTATGAACCCTTAGTAGAGTCCTAGGTTCTCTTTGTAAAGGTAGAACCTTGCCTAATGGTTAATATCCTGATTCTGCTGTGTTCTGTGAATGACCTTGGGAAGCTACTGAACCTTCCTGAAGCTCAGTTTTTTCCATCCCAAGATGGTTATAACAACGCCTACTCCTATTTTGCTTTGAGGATTAAGTGATAATGTAAAAAGCCCCCCACCCTCAGCTGGTATTTGTTCTTAGATATATTAGGATTCCTAGATATGTTGTGTCTTATTGATTTTGTGAGTGGAATCTCTTCTTTCATGATATTGTTTCCATTAAAAAGAATCTGTTGTTTTTGCATGTAAATTCTGACTGACCACCTTACAGAATTGTCTTACTGTTTTCAATGATTTTTCATAAATATAGCAATAACATCTAGAAATAAGGGAATATTGTCTCTCTCCTTCCCAGCTGGTATACTGCTTGTTATTAGATTTTTGCATTATTTAGCACTTTCAGAACAATATAAATTATAATAAATAATGAACATACTTGTCTTATCTAGTATAAATGAGAATATTTGTAGCCCTTCATCATTAAGCATTGGCTCCTGAGACATATCACTGGTGCATTAAGGAAGTACCTTTCTATTCTTACTTTCTAAAGTTATTAATTGGATGTCATTAATCAAAAGGTATAAAATTTCAGTTATGCAAAATGAATGAGTTCTAGAGATCTGCTGTACAACTTTGTGACTGTAGATAAGCATCTGTATTGTACACTTAGATCTCATGTAAAGTATTCTTGCCACAATAAAATAAAAATAAAATTAATAGAACAAATATTGAGGGGGGTGCCTGGGTGGCTCAGTCGGTGAGGCGTCTGCCTTGGGCTCAGGTCATGATCCCAGGGTCCTGGGATCAAGCCCCACATGGGGCTCCCTGCACAGCAGGGAGTCTGAAATAAATAAAATCTTTTTTTAAAAAAGAGAGAGAACAAATACTGAATGAAAGGATAGACAAAGAAACCAATGGAACAAAAGACACAGACCCATTCAAATATGAAAACTGCAGACGCAGACCAGTGGGAACAGATTGGATCTTTCAATGAACAGGACATTGGTGATACACGCGAAGTTAGCATCATACTATACTTTAAAAAAAAATCAATTCTAGGTGGATTAAACACTTAAATGTAAAAGGAAGAACCATAAAGCAATTAGAAGACAGTGTTAAATATCTTTATAACTTCTGAATTTAAAAGGATTTCTTTGAAAAAATATAAAAATAAGTATGTCATAAAGGTAAAAATATATATATTCAATTACACTAAAATAGAAAGAATTTCCTGTTCATGAAAAGAAAACATAAAGAAAATAAAAAGCCCACAATCTCACGCCTGGGAGAGTATATTGCAACATGTATAACTGACCAGTTATTTATATCCAGAGTATGTAAGGGAAGCTTGCAAATAAAAAAGAGAAAAATAACCCAATAAAAAAACAGTGAAGAGACACTTTTCAGAGGAAGGAACTCAGATACCAAAAAAAAAAAAAAAAAAGAAGAAGCTCAATATCATTGATAATCGAGAAAATGCTCATTGAAACCACTAGGCTGTTTTATTGCCAACAGATTGGCGAAAATGTAAAAGCTGATAACCTCGAATTATAGGAGGATGTGGAGCAACGAGAACAGTTACACAGTTGCTGAAGGAAATGTACATTGGAACAATCTCTTTGGAAGTAATTGACACTATCCAATAAAGACTAAGAACAAAGGACTTGGGGCGCCTGGGTGGCTCAGTTGGTTAAGCATCTGCCTTCGGCTCAGGTTATGATCCCAGGGTCCTGGGTTTAAGTCCCACATCGGGCCCCCTGCTCAGCAGGGAGTCTGCTTCTCTCTCTCTCAAATAAATAAATAAAACATTAAAAAAAATAAAGAACAAAAGACCTTACAAGCTATCAAGTCCACTCCTAGATGGGTAATCTAAAAAAAACTAACATAATTGCACAGGATTGCATATGTTCACAGCAACAATTTTCATAATACCAAAACTAGATACAATCCAGATATCAATAAAGAGCAAGATGGATAGATTAATTGTGGTGAAATCATGTAATAGAATATCATACAGGGCACCTGGGTGGCTCAGTCCTTAAGCATCTGCCTTCGCCTCAGGTCATGATCCCACGGTCCTGGGACTGAGTCCCAGGTCTGGATCCCTGCTCAGCAGGGAGTCTGCTTCTCCCTTTGCCCCTTCCCTCCCCACCCTCCACTTATGCTCTCTCACTCTTTCTCTCTCTCCCTCCCTTTCTTTCTCTTGCAAAAATAGATGGATGAAATCTTAAAAAAAAAAAAAAAAAAACAGTATCATATGATGGTGAAAACTGAATAAAAGGGACACAAAACATGGACGAATTTTTGAAACATGACGTTGGATGAACAAAACCACATCACTGGAGAATGCATACAGTATGATTGCCCTTATAGAAAGTCAAAACTATGCAACACTAAACAGTATAACTTTGGGAGACAAACACATACTGTATTTCAAACACACAAAGCTTAAAGCAAAGCAGCGGAAGGATAAGTTTAGATGTGTGGCCACCTCTGATGGGGGAGGGAAGAGGGGAATAGAGGAGGGTCATGCAGGGGATTTGTCCTATGCCTTCAACTGCATGGTAGATACAAGGGTGTTTACTCATACACACATTCAACAGATATTTCTTTGGCATCACAGAGATGGCAGCGAACAAAATAGACATTTTGTCCTTTGGAGCTGACTTCTGGTGCTTAGAGATAGGCAACGAATACAATTAATAAATAATATATGTTATATAGTGATAAAAGCTAAGGGATTTTTAAAATGAAGCACAGAAGAAGTGTCGACTGGGGTAGGTGTTGAAATTGTGTGCAGGCTGGCCAGGGACAGGCTCCCTGTGGAGGTGGCATTTGGGTGAAGCCCAGCCCTGGGGCCGTGTGGGAAGGGCAGGGGCAGGCAGAGGAGGGACAGAGGTCTGAGAGGGAGCAGTCAGCAGGAAGTCGGCGGGGAGGGGGGTCTGGAGCCCAGCCAGCGGGGAGTAGGAGACAAGGTCAGAGGGGAGGATCATGGTGAACACTTTGGTTTTCCTGTGAGGGAGATGTGACACTAAAGGGAGTTTTTGAGCAAAGGATGAACAGACACTTGATCATGACTCTTTATACCATATACACATCCTGTAAGTATTCTGTGACAATTCAGTACGAATTTTTCAAAAAGTGATTTAAGGCCTAAAGTGAGTCTCTCTCTCTCTCTCTCTGTTTTACAGGGAAATAGGTGAATATATCATTTAAATGTTCTGATTAGTAAATATGCTTGGAACACAATTATAAGTAGGAAAGGCTGCTGTGGGGATTCGATGCTGTGTTTTCTAAACGGCAGTCGAGAGATGCTGTGCAGACTCACCTTCACGACAAGCCCAGACTTCATCTCTGGCTGTGGCTGAGAGGTTGGCTGGAGGCTCGCATGACCCAATGCCTTGAAGAATTAGGACATTGATTCTTAGAAGTTTCTGTTCTCTGATGTTCTAACCCAGTTTTGAGATAACAAGAGCTCATTAAAATCCCAGTGTACGATTTTACAGGCAGCTGGTGGGACTAGTCCCACTGTACCAGGTAACTGATTGCCTCTATCCATAAAATCAGATGTTACCAGAACTAGTCCTTTCCTCCACCTTGTCAGTACCAGCAGTCACTCACCAAGCCTCTTGATCACTCATTACATTCTCTGCCCTTCTATTCATCTTGCTTTCTTGTTCACATACCTCATGCCTCATCGGGGCACTGAATCATCTTTTCTAGTGACATGTAATCCGGACTCAGTGGCACCGACTTTGTAATGCACAGCGAGTCCCCACGCCTATCTGCAGGGAGCTTAGGAGCTGTTAGATACCTAACGCAGAATCTCAGATTCTCCTCCAGAGATCTTTCCTGACTCTTTCTTCCTCTAGATTGAATTTTCCAAATTGATTCTCAGCTTTCTCTCTCCTGATTTCATCGGGTAACCCTGTAACTTACGCTTCCCTTAGGCTTTAACCACAACTCCTTCAGTTAGCTCACTTTATCCTCTGCGTTATTGTTGAGAGGCCCATTGGCTAGCCATGCTTATTCTAACACCCCTTTTTCTAGAATAACTGAATTATCTTGCTGGGTGCAGAAGTGTCTTTATTTTCTGTTTCTGAATTTGCTATGGGTTAGACAAGCTGTTCACAGAAAAAATACGTGGGCAGGTAATTTTTAGTGTTTGTTTGGCAGACTCCCCTAACAGGCTCTATGGTAACAAAGCTTGTTCAACCATAAGCACATATATACTCAGAATTGCGGAATTAAAAACACACACACACACACACACATTAAAAGAGTGACTTATTTAAACATTGATTACCCAGATTTCAAGATAAATTTTATATGTATGTTTATGAACTTCCCTCAGGTGTTATTCATATAAGCTTTTAAAATGGTTAAAATTGGGGGTGCCTGGGTCACTCAGATGGTTAAGCGTCTGCCTTCGGCTCAGGTCATGATCTCAGGGTCCTAGGATCGAGTCCCAGCCCGCTTCTCGATCTGCCTGCCACTCCCCCTGCTTGTACTCTCCCTCTCTCTCTCTCCCTCTCTGGCAAATAAATAAATAAATTCTTAAAATAAATAAATAAATAAAATAAAATATAATGTTTAAAATTGGAAACATATCCTTCTACCCTTCTCTCTTTTCTTACTCTTTCTCTGTGGAACTCTAGGCAAAAGGAAACATTTACCTATTAAATGGCATTTATACTCTAGCATGACATGTAGAATTTCCTAGAACTGCCTGGTGAGTTTGGAAAATGTGCCCTGTTTAATTACAAATGGTTTTCTAAACATATAAAATTGATTTCCTACCTATGTATCTATATTTAAATCAAATTTAAATATATCATGGCTCTGAGTTTTCTGAGTCATATTTACTTACACACTGTTAGACATCTTTGAGGATTTTTAGGTAGAATTTACGTATAGTAAAATGTACATATCCTGAATGTTTGGTTTGATGCATTTTTATGTATACCGTGTAACCTTTACTCAGATCAAGATGTAAAATGTTTCCATCACCCCAGAGAGCTCCCTCCTGGCCCTTACACTCAGCCTTCCCCCACATAGAGGTAATCCCTCTCTGACTTTATCACCATAACATAGTTTTCCCTGTTCTTGACCTTCCTATAATGGGAATCATACAATAGTATTACAATCATACAATAGTATTTATATTTTTAAAACTTAAATTATTAAGTAGAATTACCATATGATCCAGCAATTCCACTTCTATATACCCAAAGAAATTGAAAGAAGAGGCTTACGTGGAGATTTTTCAACCCACGTTCATAGGATCACTATTCACGATAGTTAAAAGGTAGAACCCAAGTGCCCACTGATGGATGAATGGATAAGCAAAACGTGGCATATACACAGAATAGACTATTACTCAACCTTAAAAGTGGAGGAAATTCTAGCACATGCTGCAACATAGATAAAACTTGAGGACGTTATACTAAGTAAAATAAGCCAGTTACCAGAGGACAAATATTGTACGATTCCATTTACACGAGGTACCTAGAGTAGTCAAACTCCTAGAGATGGAAAGTAGAGTGGTTGTTGCCAGAGACTATGGGAGGAGAAAGTGTGGAGTTATTATTAAACGGACACAGAGTTTCAGGTTAGTGACATGAAAAAAGTTCTGTGGGTGGATGGGAGTGATGGCTGCACAACCATGTGAATGTCACTTAATGTTGCTTCATGTCACTGAACCGTATATTTAAGAATGGTTAAGATGGTAAATTTTATGTCATGTGTGTATTACAACGATTTTTAAGTTGAATTATTTCAGTTATTTTTCCATTCTTTTAAAGCTAGATTCAACTTTTTTTTCTTTTGTTTTTTTTTTGGTCTTTTTGTAGATGCTGCTTTTGGCTGTAATGACAGATAAATACAAATCCTGTGTTAAAAGAGATGTCATACAAAAGTTTTTGTAAAGTGATAAAATCATATGCTTTGAAATTACACAATAGGTAAAATTTGGGGTATGCCAAATATTTTTCCTTTGAGACCTGTATCATAAAACAGTTTTAGAATCTTAAAATCCACGCATTGTCTTGTTCAAGAGTGCACTCACGTCCAGGATACCCCCAGCTCAAGCCATCAGGGAAAAGCTCAGCTACGTATAAAATGAAAGACTCCTGGGAAGCTTAAGTTCTTAGTCTAGAGTCTAAACTAAAAGAAACTGAAAACCAGTATGACTCCTCCCTCTGAATTAATGGTCATGGCCACCAGCCTTGAGTAGGAAAAAAAGTCTGAAAGTATGACTGGTACCTGAGAAATGGCAGGGATAAGATACATTTTTGCTTAGAAAAGAGCATTGTTGCCATAGATATTGAAGTTAATTGTTGACACATTTCTTTGGATGTTTGGATGTGAATTGTCACTGAGGGAAATGAAATGCCTGCTACAGACTTCTTTAAAATTGTTTATTTCATTGTAGTAAAAACATTTAACATGAGATCTTTTTTTTTTTTTTGACACAGAGAGAGAGAGCACAAGCAGGGGGAGCGGCAGGCAGAGGGAGAAGCAGGCTCCCCATTGAGCAGGGAGCCTGATGTGGGACTCAATCCCAGGACCCTGGGATCATGGCCTGAGCCGAAGGCAGATGCTTAACCAACTGAGCCACCCAGGCACCCTTAACATGCAATTTTCTTTTTGTGCAAAAAGATTAATTTATATTTTCTAGAATTTTAGATAAATAAGACAGTATAAGGGTTGCCTGGAGCCAGGGTTGGGGGAAGAATGGCCTGCAAAGGGGCAAGAGGAAACTTTTGGGGTATACCTTAATTATGGTGGCAGTTTCATCAGCTTATATAATTATCAGAACTCATCAAACTGTACACTTTAAATGGATGCAGTATTTTAAATAATAAGTCTTATAACAAAGTTGGTTTTTAAAATAGCCCTATGAGGCAAATGCCACTAAAATCCCCATTTCATAGAAAAAAGCAATTAATAATGAATGAACATAGAGGAAATCACAACATGGAAATAAAAACTATAAAAAGGAATCAATTGGAAATTCCAGCATGAAAACATAAAATACGTGAGATTAAAAATTCCCACAGATGAGCTTAACAGAAGATTAATGATAACAGAAGAATGCAAAGATAGATCAACAGAAATTATCCAATCTTAAGAACAGAGAAAAATATTGAAAAAAATAATAAAGAACAAAGCTCCAGGGACCTGTGGAACAATAACAGAAGTCTAACGTACTTACTATAATTGGAGTTTTAAAGGAAGAGGTGAGAGAGATGACACAGAACAAATATTTTAAGACATAATGACTGCAAAATTCCCAAATTTGGTAAAAGACATAAATTTACAGAATCAACATGCTCAGCAAAATCCAGGAAGGATAAATACAAAAAAAAAAAAACCCACACCTGGGCACCATATACTCAAACTGCTAAAAACCAAAGATAAAGAGAATTCTTGAAAACAGCCAGAGAAAGACAATATATTACATATGATTTAAATGGCTACTCACTTCTTGGCAGAAACCATAAGAGCCAGAAAAAAAATAAAATGTCTTTAAAGTGGTAAAAGAAAAAAGCCATCAAACCAATATCTATCTCCAGCAAAATATCCTTCAAGAACAAAGTGGAATAAAGTCATTTTCAGATCAAAAACAAACAAAGAGAATGTGTGCCCACTCCCTGTACTACAAGATATGCCAAAGAAAGTTCATCAGGCTGTGGGAAAAGGATCCCAAAAGGAACTGGGAATGAAGCACACTGGAAACGGTAAATACGTGGGCAAATAAAAAAGATGACCCTTTTACTCTTCATTTTTTAAAACTTTGTGACTTGATTTTAATAGTCTTGTGAGATATGAAATGTTACATAGATGTAATAGGATGACTCTAGTGTAAAGGATATATATAGCATCCAGATATAGTATATATATAAGCATATAGTGTATGTATGTATATGTATATACACTGGGATATATATGTCCCTAGAACAACCACTACAAATATAACATGCAGAAGTATAGTTTAAAAAAACAGTAGGGGCGCCTGGGTGGCTCAGTCACTGAGCATCTGCCTTCGGCTCAGGTCATGATCCCAGGGTCCTGGGATCGAGCCCCGCATCGGGCTCCTGGAGCAGCGGAAAGTCTGCTTCCTCTCCCTCTGCCTCTCTCCCTGCTCATGTTCTCTCTCTCTGTATCTCTCTGTATCAAATGAATAAATTTTTTAAAATTTTTTAAAAAAGAAGAGATTTCAAGGAATAAGAGGCATTTGATGGGAGAGAAGTGACGAAAACCATAGTATTACCTGATGCTCAGCCCAAAAGTCATGGGATGTGGGGACTTTTTCCAGGACTTGAGAATCAGAAGGACAGTTATTTATTCGAGGCAGATATAGATACAGGTAGATTGAATAGAGAATATCATTTACTGGAGAAGAATGGGGAAAAGCCTGGGACTGAGGCCAGGAGGCTGGCATCTCATCCAGACAGCACTCTGGCCCTTGATTTCTCCAATTTCAGTAAAATGAAGAATGTTAGAGATTATTTCTAAGATTGTTTCCTTAAAAAAAATTGTAATGAAGTTAGAGTATTTCTAAAATAATTATTTTGTTAGGTTTTTAAAATTTGCCATCCAGCACTAACATTGTAAGATTCTGTTTTTTATTGGGCTTACGACATTCTCCTCTGACTATAGACTTCCAGCTTATAAAGTTTTAATTGAATATCTGTATGGTTTCATGTAACATAACTGTCCATTAATATACAGTAATGGTAGAGATTCAAAAGCCTTTTGATTTTTTGTAATGGACTTTTCATCATGAAGAAAAATCCTTTTTCACCTCCCTTCAATATATTTAGTTGAGGGGCCCTCTAGTGGAAGAATCTGCATACAGCACTACAAGAGTTACTGCTTAGACATTTAATAACCTCCTATGATACTGCACTGTGTATATTAAAAAATAAAATATCTATGCCTATATTACAATAAAATTCTCAAGATTCAAGTCACTAGATTAAACTTCTAGTTTGGATTCAAATTTAAAATATAATGAGAGAGTACATATATTGGATTCTAACACATTTTCTTCTATCCCAATTAGTTTTTTTGCCTTTAGATTAACAATGGGCGTGAGAATGTATAAAATAGAGAAAACATTATTTTATGCCAGAATATGTATTAAAAGAGGAGACACTTGGGTCCTGAATGATTTCCCTCTTTCCTAGAGCTCCTTCATTTTTCAGGTGAAGTTGAACACATCTGCATGGACCACAGAGAAAGCATAGGAAGGAAATAAACTCAGGTCCCACAGAGTGGCCGCGGAAGCTGATATGAACTTTTTGCTGGTGTTGGTCAGGTCAATGTCCAGATTCGAAGGAGCCCACATGCTCTGTTCTCCAGAATGTGTTCTAAAACAATTGCATCAGTGGGATAATGGATATAGATGCTCTCCCCTTAACTAAACAGAAGAGTACTGTGAATGACAAGTATTTTAAACTTCAGTCAGGGGCGCCTGGGTGGCTCAGTCAGTTAAGTGTCTGCCTTCGGCTCAGGTCATGATCCCAGGGTCCTGGGATCAAGCCCCACATCAGCCTCCTTTCTCAGCAGGGAGCCCGCTTCTCCCTCTCCCTCTGCCTACTGCTCCCCCTGCTTGTGCTCTCTCTCTGTCAAATAAATAAAATCTTAAAAAAAATTTTCATTCAGAAGCCAGTTTGACTTCATTTGCTAGTCGATTCTGTTTTTAAAAAGAAAATTTATGTGAAACAATTTAATCAAGCAATTACTCTGGTCTTTAACCTGAATTTCATCCACTATTAGTTTTAATTTTAAGAAATTGATATAATTCATCCAAAATATCAAATTGGTTGTGCTATAGATAACCTCATGGGGTGAATGAACAGCTAAACTTACTTAGACATGAAAAGCATCTTAGGCTTACCTCTCATGGGGTTAAGTAATTACCTTCATTATTAATTTTTAATGCATTTTTTTCTAGTTGCAAGTTCCTAAAATGACTCATCATTAAATTTAGCTCCTTTTCATAGAGGGGCAAGATCATGACTCATGACAATTAATTACCTGAAGGGTTCAATGTACTCTTATTTTCTTACATAACTATAAAAAAGTCATGGCTAATGAAAATTTGGAATGCTTTCATATCTTCCCTAAGTGGGCCCAAATCCCACTGTTTCTCTTTAGATGTTATTGTCATGTTGTCTTGGCAAATCAAGATGCCAGGGTTCCATTATATACACATTTTATTGCTGACTCATTCTGGAACATTCTGAAGCAGTTTACTCCCCCAGAGTGGGCACTCCTCTCCTGAGATTCACATCACTGGAGACTCTTGGGCTCCTACTTCCCTGGGGAGGCTGTAAAGAGGGAAGATGGAGCCATAAGGCAAATTGCAGCTTGTCTATCCTGCAACCTGTAGTAGGACAGGCAACACATTTAAGAGAGAACTTCAGATAGTTACACATTAGCCTGGGAGAGCAGTTTCCATGCGCTTGGGGTCCCAAACCGCATGATTAGAAATTCCATGTTGAGAGGTTAGGGGTAAGCATGATTTTCTTTTTTTATTGATACAGACTTGGAGTTGACAGATCATGTTCCATGTACATTTTACCTGAGACTCAAAAGTCAGTCATCAGGTGATTCTGTGACCTCATTCAGGAGGTTCTGGTTCAAGAAGGTGACATAGGAAACCTTGAACTCACTCACCTCCCCTCATGGACACACCAAATCTACAGCTGCATATGGAGCAATTCCCTCTGAAAGATATCCAGAAACTAGCTGAACAACTCCTACACATTGGGGGAATGAGAAAAAACCCACATGGAGACAGATCTTCACATACCCTCAACAATTGTGAGCCACTTAGAACAAAGAAGTAATTTGGATTAGCATGAAGGTTTGAGGAACAACCAAGTGCTAAGGCCCAGCTGAACAAGAAAGCTCATCTCCACTCTGGTCAAGACTGGGAGAGGTAACTGTTTTGTCTAATGCACAGAAACCAACACAGAGAGTCAAGGAAATTTAAAAAACAACAACAACAAAAAACTCAGATGAGTATGTTTCAAACAAAAGAACAAGATAAAACTCCAGAAATAGACCTCTATGAAACAGAGATAAGTGATTTACCTGAGAGACCTCATTCACATCCATGTTCATTCAGTTGACCTTTCCCAATCTCCCAGTTTCATGCCGCAAAGTAAGTGGAGTTAACCTTGGGTAGTTCAAAATTGTATAACTAAGGACAGCCAGGTTCAATTGCAATCACTCATTGAGGCAGACCTGCCCCCAGGTAGTGTCCATTTTTCAACCGTAGTCATGGAAGGAGGTCAGACTCTCCAGGTCATATTTGCTGGATAATCAGTTAAACCTCAGGTGGGCTGCATCTCAAGGCCTGGGATGGTCTTATTGCCTTGATGATGCACAATGTCAACTTTGTAGATTCAAATCACATGGGTGCTAGCTGGTTCCACATCCCCAAATAGATGAGGGGCATCTCAGGAAACACCAACCATCTCCCTGTAACTTCCTCTCTGTGTGACTTTCATCAATACTTAAGGAAATCTTGTTGTATTCAAAAGTCCTAGAAGAGATATTTGGTATTTGGAATTTCCAGCAGGCTTATTTGCTGGTGAGAAATTCTTCATCACAGTTGAGCTGTTTTTAAGGTGCCAGAATCTCCCACCATTTGGCAGGATCTTAGCAATTCCCCAGGAAGCAGCTGGTCCTCAGAGCCAGGCATCTGAAGTATTTGCAACAATTGCCATTTGTTGAGCTTACTCTGTGCCAGAAACTGTGCATTAGTTTGTATACTCACCACAATAACTCTGCGATGAAGTTACCATCGTTTCCATTTTACGGAGGAAACAAAACAAGTGTCAAGACGTTGAACCATATTCTGAGGATTTCTTCTGACCACAAATGGCAACCTGGGAAATTTCACCTCAGTAAAAGGTAGGGGAGATGGGGTTTCTCTCGTCCCATATTTAGACCCACTGAAAAGGTGGTGCTCATGTGCACTTTCATTTTCTCAAAAGGCAATGCGTCTGTGCACTTAACACCTTGGTGTTAACATGATGTGTAAATATTTGTTTAAGGGTTGGATCGGAGTATGAGACCGAGAGAGTATGAAGATGCCACTGATGCTGTATTTGTCCATACAGTTTCCATCATCTCCAAATGGATGAAACTTGGCCTCAGTTTCCAAAAGTGATCAGCTATTATTTGTTTTTGGTTGGCAGTTTATGAACTTCATCATCTCCCTTTTAAAGTGTATCAGGTATGGGGACGAACTAAATTAGGGCCACCCAGATGAGCATTTCTCAAACTCGAACGTGCACACAAAATCTCCTGCAGATCCTGTTACATTGCAGATTCTCCTTCAGCAGGTACAGGTGGCTTTTGCATTCCTAACTCATTAGCTCCCAGGTGATGCTCTTGCTGCTCCATGGACCACAATTTGAAGAGCAGGAATCTAGATTTCTTCCAAATGGAGGAAAACAAATATCATGTGTAAAAAGAATTCTCTCTTGCCCCTGCAGACAGAGTCTGGGACCATAAAACCATCACGTGTATAGACCGATTTTCCTGGGAACATGTTATGTTTTGCCAAGCTTGCTAAATATTTGATATTATCTAGTTCTTATTTTTTGAATGCAGTAGAACTTCAAATATTATTCCAAAGACTTCCAGTGCTCTGTGAGTATTCTACTAGGGCGAGCGAGGAAAGATAAAACTGTTGGAGAACTCATGTTTGTTATAAACATGGAATTAATCCAGATTATCCATTAATGAGTTAGATTCATCTAAAGGAATCTATTCTTCTAAAATTTTTTATGCCTTCTCCTATGATCTAACTATTCAAAACAGCTTCTGGGAACTAAAAAGTGAACCATAAGGCACAGATTACCCTTCACGACTATAATATTCAGATCTAACCGACAGTGATTCAGATCTAACCGACAGTAATCTATCCCATTGCTAATTCCTGATCAGGATACTAACTAGAAAAAAAAAATGTCATTAATGTGTAATCAAGTCTGATTTCATAAGAGAAGTAACGGTGTGCGAGCACTTAAAAGTGGTTATTCTAGTAGCATTCTCAGCCCAGATAGTTTTGCAGGATATTTTTGCCCTTCCTACAATATTTAATCGGGAAACGTATTTGTCATAACATGGAATGGTATCACCCATAAAAAATTGGATATTATTTCCAGTAATTCTTATGACTCATACAATTTTCTCATACATTTAAGAAATACTTTACATAACTGCTTATCCAGGAAAGGATATTTTAGAGAAAGTGTAATTTAATTTAACTTTAAACTATATTTAATTTAACTTCAATTATCCAAATGACTGCCTCACCTGAAATGTTTTCATCTATGTGTTTAGGACTCTCTAGACAAAGTTATAGTCATCATATAAATGAAGAAAAGTAATTGATTTAATTATCTGGTGTTGTGTTAACTGTGATTTTCCTTATGTACTATTAATTATTTGTCAATTATTTCTTATAATCAAGTTTTAAAATATGTATATATTTAATCAATCTCAGACTTGATGATATGTGTCATTCACAATTAAGATATCAAATTATGTGTTAAGTATGTGGTATTAATCAGAGGTGAGATCTGGCTTAGAGGAAGAAAAGGTATTGGGTTAATGAGAAGAAATAAAATAGTAAATTCTGCAAGGCATTATAGAAATACAAATAAAACAGGAAAAGTTCATCAGGATAACAACAACAACAACAATAATAATAATAATAATATCTATTAAGGGCCTACTATGTGCCAGACCCCATTCTACATGTTTACCTGTCTTGTCTCATTTATTCTTCACAGAAACCCAATGAGGTAGTTTCTAGAACATTCCTATTTTACAGATGAAGAAGCTAAGATACAAAGACATAGGCACCAAGTCTAAGATCACATCAGCACACAGTAGTGTTGGGATCCACACCTATGAAATCTGATTTCTGAGCCCATATACTTCACCACAGAAGTGTAGACTGTTTTGCGTTTAGACCCAGGTTTGTGTTTAGACCTGCGAATTGTGGCCCACAGGCCAAATCTGTCCTGCCACCTTCAGCCTGTAAACTGGGAATGGTTTTTACAGTAAAAAAAAAAAATCTAAAGAAAAGTGATATTTTTGTGACACATGAAAATTATATGAAATTAAAATTTTAGTGCCCATACAGCTTTATTGGAACACAAACGCATTCATTTGTTTCCATATTGTCTATGGTGGTTGTCATGTTTTAACAGCCAAGTTGAGTAGTAGCAATGGACACTATCTGACCCACAAAGCCGAAGGTATTTACCACCTCAGCTGGCCCTTTATAGAAAAAACATTTACCAACCCTTGCTGTGGACCACAAGAGTGAAGAAAACTAAGAACACAGAATTTGAGCAAACGCCACAGAGGATCCATCCAAACTGAGTGAGTATGAGCCACTCAAGATTACCGAGCAATGGGGGTCTCACCTCATGAACATGAGAGGGAATGAGAAAAACCACATGCAGTTAAGTAAATAGCAGTCATAAGCAGAGAAATGGGTATCTAGCCTGCTCTTTCTAGGGTGGAGCTGTGGGAAGGAGTTTGGGAGAGGTCTGGGCAACAGGAAGGGATAAGATCAGGAAGGGCAGAACTGCGCCCCCAATTTTCTGGTTATAGCACAAACCTGCTATTTCCCCCAACTGATTTGGTCAAAACCAGAGCCAGTAAATCAAGGAAGGACAAAAATCTCATCTTCCTATTGCCATCATTATCTAGAAGGGATTTGCGACTGGAGGCCTGCAGAGATCTTCCCCAGGGTCTGGGTTAGGGGTAGAGGGGTTATAAATGGGCTTGGTGGAGCAGGGGTGCAGCCAGCCCAGGCTGGGTGGGAGGAGGGCAGAGAGGCCCCCTTGTGTGTTAGAGAAACCATAAACCCATGTGCTCTTGCTATAAAGCGGCAGTGTTGCTGAAAAACTATGTGTCTTGACTGGGTAATCGTCTTTCAAGAGATTGTGTTTTCAGGGCACCTGGGTGGCTCAGTCATTAAATGTCTGCCTTCAGCTCAGGTCATGATCCCAGGGTCCTGGGATCGAGCCCCACGTCGGGCTCCCTGCTCGGCGGGAAGCCCGCTTCTCCCTCTCCCTCTCCCACTCCCCCTGCTTGTGTTCCCTCTCTCACGTCACATAAATAAAATCTTTTAAAAAAAAGAGAGATTGTGTTTTCTAGCATTATTACAATCACTCCCAAATAGAGATTACTTCAAGGTATTGCAATTCCTAGAAAAGGTGAGCTACCAAAGATTTATTTATTTTCATTAGCCATGCTGATATATTTGTGCTATGACCTGTAAAGAGGGTCAGGCCAATTATCAAAATACCAGAGATGCCAGTCATGTTGTTCATGATTTCCAAAATACTTTCTCAGATGATTAAGTTCTGTATAATTATGAGAGATACCTATAGTGTCATGTAATACACAAAATCATGTCTGTTAAGAGTGGGAAAATGATCAGTGTATGTATCATCAGTTTGGAAAACGTAGCAGGATTAGGGGTCTAAACTACTAGAATGATCCAAAAGTGAATGTCTTTATATTAAAGTTAGTTTTGATGAGTTTCTAAGCCTTTCTTTTCAGAATAGATTGTGAAACACCCAGAAGTTTTGCTGAGAAAATCTGGATGTCTGTGCCAGCAGGTGGTGGGGACAGCTAAGAAAATACAGTTTAGGGCACCTGGGTGGCTCAGTTGGTTGGGCGACTGCCTTCGGCTCAGGTCATGATCCTCGAGTCCCGGGATCGAGTCCCGCATCGGGCTCCCTGCTCGGCAGGGAGTCTGCTTCTCCCTCTGACCCTCTTACCTCTCGTGCTATCTCTCATTCTCTCTCACTCAAATAAATAAATAAATAATTAAAAAAAAAAAAAAGAAAGAAAATACAGTTTAGCATAATCTGGGCATCCCTCCGTAAGGTAGTCAACTCCACCAACCCAGGACATTACACCAGTGTTTCCCAAACTTGTGTGTGTATCACAGTTACCAGGAGAAGTTCTTAAAAATACAGATTCTTTAATACCATCCCTGAAAAGTCTAATTCGGTAGGTTTAAGGTACCTCCCAGAAATCCAAACTTTTGGGGTTTTTTTGTTTTTTTTTTTAAAGATTTTATTTATTTATTTGAGAGAGAGAGAATGAGAGAGAGAGAGAGCACATGAGAGGGGGGAGGGTCAGAGGGAGAAGCAGGCTCCCCGCCGAGCAGGGAGCCCGATGCGGGACTCGATCCCGGGACTCCGGGATCATGACCTGAGCCGAAGGCAGTCGCCTAACCGACTGAGCCACCCAGGCGCCCGAAATCCAAACTTTTGTAATGTTCCTCAGGACTTGAAGCCTCTGGTTTATGCCTCTGTTATTTTCCCAAGTACCTTACTGGATAATCTACAGAAAACCATGTGTGGGCCGGATTTTTCCCTAACTCTTTGGAGAAATCAATCATAATACCCTCAAAAAGTAATCATCACCAGTAAAGTCCCAATAGCATCAAAGAGAAACTCCTCAACTCCTAGTCAGAGAGGACCGAGATTCCACCTTCAGTATATGAAGCCTATAAGAATAATGCATCCCCCAGTCACCAAAGATGCCCCCATCCTAATCCTCAGGACCTGTGAATATGTTATGTTAAATGGCAAAGGAGAATCAAGGTTGCAGATGGAATTAACATTGCTAATCAGATGACTTTAAAATAGGGAGATAATTCTGGATTATACAGGTTGGCCCAATGTAATCACCAGAGTCCTTAAAAGTGGAAAAGGAAGATAGAAGAGGAAGAACCAGAGAGATGATGTCATGAGAGGGACTTGGCTCCACGTGGCTAACTTTGAAGATGGAAGGAGGCCGCACACCAAGGAATGTGGGTGCCCTAGAAGCTAGAGAAGTTGAGGAAATAGATTCTTCCCTAGAATCTCCAGAAGGAACACAGCCCTGCCAACATCTTGATCTTTGGAATTTCAGAAGTGTAAGATAGTAAATTTGTATTGTGTTAAGAAACTGAATTTGTGGCAACAACAGTAAACTAAGACAAACCCTTTAGCCTTTAGTGCTGCAGTAAATAACCAGCTTAAGGCGGGATGGGCAACCACAAAGCAGATTGCTGCCTCTCTATGCACCCAACCCAGAACCCACATTGTTCATTCATTTCAATTCTCTTTCCATTGACCTTAAATGTGACTCCAGAATCTTCCTCCCCGCAGGGCTCCAGATAGTCACTACCAGCTGATTATAGCAGACACACAAATTAAAATCTATTGCTATCCTTGGCTTAATATCTCTTGTAACTATGATCTCTAAAGCAGTTTACGTTGTCAGAGAAATGGATGTAAGTCGTATGCGTCTCTCTCAATTTCCAAAAAAGTCTAGGGTAGATGCTGATAATGTTCACGAATGCACGAATACACAATGTTCTTGGAGTTAATGGCAGGAAGTTGATTAATTCGTTAATTCAGTAAGGACGTACAAAGTGTTAACCATGTACCAGGCCCTAGTGTAGATATTGGGGAGCTAAAGTTGAAAATATAGATATGATCCTTCTCTAATTCAATGTTTCTCAAAGTGTGGTCCATCAGATAGAACACAGATGGTGAATCAGTCAGCTAGTAGTGCATAAAAACTATCCCCAAATTCAGTGACTTAAAAGGCATTTATGATTGCTTCATGGGTCGACTGGACAGCTCTGGTGGTCTGGACCAGGTTTGGCAGCCCTTGCTTGGTCTCTCACATGTGTCTGCCATCAGTCGGCAGGTCAGCAGAGTGCTGGCTGGTTTAGGATGGCCTCATCTACTTTGGCTGTCTTCCACACTATCTCTCATCCCTCTGCAAGCTAGCCTGGCCTTATTGATCTGAGACTCTGATGGGTTCAAGGAAATGAATGAAAGCAAGGCCTCTTCAGGCCTAAACTCAGGGCTAAAAAACTGTCGTTTTTACCACTTCTATTGGCCAAAGCAATTCACAAGACCAGCCTAAATTCAAAGGTGGACAGACTCTACCTCTTGATGGAAGGAACTAAAAAGTCATGTTTCAAAAGTCTTGGACGGAATTAAGTATAGGACATCGGGACCATTTTTGTAATCGATCTAGGTGCCTTGTCAGTTTCAGTACAGAATGTAATAAAACGATTTGTTCACCTACCTTTGACAAATCTGAGGTGTAAAATCTGTTAGAATTCTGCAGAAATTCCTTTTTCCTTTTTCTTTAAAAGATTTTATTTATTTATTTAAGTGGTGCCTGGGTGGCTCAGTCAGTTAAGCAGCTGCCTTCAGCTCAGATCATGATCTCGGGGTCCTGGGATCAAGCCCCACATCCAGCTCCCTGCTCGTCAAGGAGTCTGCTTCTCCTCCCTCTGCCTGCCGCTCCCCCTGCTTGTGCTCGCTCTCTTTCTGTCAAATAAAAATATTTTATTTATTTGAGAGATTGAGTGCGAGTGAGCGTGGGCAGGGAAGGGGCAGAAGGAGAGAGAGAGAATCTCAAGCAGATTCCACACTGACTGCAGAGCTTGATGCAGAGCTCAATCCCATGACCCTGAGATCATGACCTGAGCAGAAATCAAGAGTCAGACGTTTAACCAACGAGCCACCCAGGTGCCCCTCCTTTCCCTTACTAATAACTGTGGCCAAATGTGGTACAGATGGCCCCTGTGTTTTGCCTCAGCACCATTTCCTTGCCAGAGAATAGTTCTTCTAGGTTAATGTGTTTTCACATCATTTGTGTTAAATTCTCTTTTTATTTCATTCCTATTCTGTTCAATTATATTCTCATTTTCACACACACACACACACACCAAAAAAAGGATCAACAGCTCAAAAGTGGTTCATTGAAGTGAAAAGGCAGTGATGAGATGCAAGTACCATAGTTCAGAATAAACTCATAAAGCTAAATAGCAGACAAGACTCCGGTGAGAATCTCATACATGAATCTTGAGCTCTTGGAACAAATATGTGACAATGTGATGGTGCCATTGGGGTTTACAATGATGATCAAAACTTGGATTGTACTAGATCAGCATTCATTTGTCCTGTACACCCTGACCTCCAGTCTGCAGCGGGGATTAGCGTGAATATTTTGCCCAAAGCAGAATTGATATTGTTGCTGTTTTCGTATTTTCAAATAATACATTGGCATGTTCAAATAAATAAACTCTTTTTCTCCCCAGAACAAGTAAAAAGTAATGCTTTCCAGGATGAAATCAATTAACTTTGCCACGAAAGGCAGACACCAACTCCAGGCTATTCAGGCATTATTTAAAATTGCATTTTTTGGTAGCAAAAGCTGTTTCTAATCACACGATTACAGAGGAGGCTGTAAAACCAACAAACAGCCACAATAGTAATGATACATGTAATTTTTGGAGAGAAAACAAAGAATGAGCTATCAGCCAAATCCCCTTATCAGAAGACATTGTTGGATGTTACGTAGTATCAGCAGCAAACTATGTGAAATTATTATTCTGAGCATGCTGGAGACATGTTTCACGTTACAGTTGGACAGCCTCCCTTGTGTGCAGAGCAAGAATTGGTTCCTGGCATGCGTGGCACAAGGAAGAGTGCTTTACACATTTTTTTGCCTAGTTTATCATTGAGTTTCCACATAGTGGTTATTTTGTTAAGTTGTAACACAGACTGAAAAAGATCCACTGGGGTAAGGAAGGACAGAATACCGCAGGGTTGATAGCAGGGGAGGGTGTGGTTCTCAAGCTGTCAAAGGTAGCACCTCCACTCCCAGCCCCACTTGGCTCACATGCAGTCTTCACCACCTTAGTTAATCCAACTCCAGCTTAGTTAATCCAACTCTAGCTGCTCAAGTCAAAATTTTGGAGTCATTCTTAATTCATTTCCATTTCCCATACTCCCATCCAAATCCTATCAGTTCTATCTTCTAAATATATCTTGAATCTGGGCAAGTCTCACTATTTAAATTGCTGATACGAGACGGTTCTGAGACCCAGACCTATGGGTCCTATTCATCACCAGTTCTATGGGACCCAGACCTATTCATCCCCAGGACCTATGACAGTAACTAGGAAGCATGCACCTGTATAGCAGGTATTCAGACAGTAACTGCCTAACTACTGAAAGATGCATGAATGAATTACCAGAATCAAAATATGGAGAGTATGTTAATTGACAGAATCATCTGGTTCACAGCCACGTTTCATAAGATTAAATTCAACAAACAGTTTCTGAGCACTTACTATGGGCCAGGCATGTAAATTTTTTTGATGTTATTGAAGTATAATTTACATACAAGAAAATGCACCCATTTTGAGTATAGTTCAATTAGTTGTTTCAGTACCATTTGCTGAAAAGACTGTCTTTGCTCCATTGTATTTCCTTTTTCCTTTATCAAAGATCAGTTGACTATATTTTCGTGGGTCTATTTCTGGGCTCTCTATTCTGTTCCACTGATCTATTTGTATATTCTTTTGCCAAGATAACACTATCTTGATTATTGTAGCTTTGTAGTAAGTCTTGAAGTAGAGTAGTGTCAGTACTGCATCTTTGTTCTTCTCCCTCAATATTGTGTTGGCTATTCTGGGTCTTTTGCCTCTCTGTATATACTTTAGAATTGGTTTGTCAATATCCACAAGTTTCTGGAATTTTGACTGAGATTGAGTTGAATTAATAGATCACATTAGGAAGAACCAACAATACTGAGTCGCCCTATCCATGAGCATGGACTATATCCCTATTTATTTAGTTAGTTCTTTTTCGCTTTTGTCCATCAGAGCTTTGTAGTTTTCCTCATATAGATGTCTTTTGAAGAGCAGGTTTTTCATTTTCATGAGGTCCAGTTTATCTATTATTTTCTTTTTTTTTATTATGTTATGTTAAACACCATACATTACATCATTAGTTTTTGATGTAGAGTTCCATGATTCATTGTTTGTGCATAACACGCAGTGCTCCATGCAGAACGTGCCCTCCTTAATACCCATCACCAGGCTAACCCATCCCCCCATCCCCCTCCGCTCTAGAACCCTCAGTTTGTTCTTCAGAGTCCACAGTCTCTCATGGTTTGTCTCCCCCTCCAATTCCCCCCCTTCATTCTTCCCCTCCTGCTATCTTCTTCTTCTTTTTTTTTTTTTTAACATATAATGTATTATTTGTTTCAGAGGTACAGGTCTGTGATTCCACAGTCTTACACGATTCACAGCGCTCACCATAGCACATACCCTCCCCAATGTCTATCATCCAGCCACCCCATCCCTCCCACCCCCACCACTCCAGCAACCCTCAGTTTGTTTCCTGAGATTAAGAATTCCTCATATCAGTGAGGTCATATGATACATGTCTTTCTCTGATTGGCTTATTTCGCTCAGCATAATAGCCTCCAGTTCTATCCACGTCTTTGCAAATGGCAAGATCTCATTCCTTTTGATGGCTGCATAATATTCCATTGTGTATATCTATATATCTATATCTATATCTATATCTATCTATCTATATATATATATATATATATACCACATCTTCTTTATCCATTCATCTGTCAATGGACATCTTGGCTCTTTCCACAGTTTGGCTATTGTGGACATTGCTGCTATAAACATCAGGGTGCATGTACCCTTTCGGATTCCTACATTTTTTTCTTTGTGGTAAATACCCAGTAGGGCAGTTGCTGGATCGTATGGTAGCTCTATTTTCAACTTTTTGAGGAACCTCCATACTGTTTATCTATTTTTTTAATAGATACTTCCTGGCTAAGACATCTTTACCTACCCCATGGTAGTAATGATTTTTTTCTTATGTTTTCTATCAAAGAGTTTTAATTCTAGCTTTTGCATTTAGGTCTGGCTCTCAGCACTTAATTTTGTTGTTGTTGTTGTTGCTTTTTATTTTTTTTTAAGTAATCTCTACAACTGATGTGGGGCTCGAATGCATGACCCCAAGATCCAAGAGTTGCATGCTCTATTGACTGAGCCAGTCAGGCACCCCTCTCAGCACTTTAAATAAGCCATTTCACTGCAGGGCTCGCTTGTTTCAGAGATAAGTCTGTAGTCATTCTTATCTTTATTTTCTCTATATATGATGTGTCTTTTTCCCCCCCTCTGCCTTTAAGATTTTTTTTTTATCATTGGGTTTCAGCAATTTTACTACAATGTGCCTTTGTGCGTTTTTCACTGATTTGTACTGTTTGGGATTATAGCTTCTTAGATATGTGGGCTCATTTTTTAAAACCAATATTGGAAATTTTCAGCCATTATTTCTTCAAATATTTTACTTAACACCTGCTCCAGGAATCCAGTTATTTGTACATTCTACTGCTTATTATTTTACTGAAGATCACTGAGGCTCTTCCTCTCTCTCTACTTCAGTTGGGATAGTTTCTATTGCTATGTCTTCAGTTTACTGATCTTTTCTTTGGCAGTGTATAATTGGATATTAAATTCATGCTTTAACTCATTGTGTCCGTTCTTTCCTTTGAATCTTAAATATATTAACTATACTAGCTATTTTAAAGTTCTTATCTGCTAATTTTGTCATCTCTATCAGTTCTGGAGCTCTTTTAATTAACTGATGAGTCATATTTTTCTGCTTCTTTGCATGTTAATAATTTGAGATTAGATGTCAGGCATTTGCAATTTTTACATTATTGAGTTCATTGTTGTCTTCTATTAAAGAGAATTGTAGGAGTTTATATTTATTTATTTATTTATTTATTTATTTTTAGTTAAGGGGGCAGGCAGTTAACTTACTTGCAGATCAGCTTGATCTTTTTCAAGTTTGTTCTTAGTTTTGTTAAACTAGGTTAGGATTAGCTTTTATTCTTGGGCTAGGTTAGCCCTTCTCCTAAGGCATGGCTTTTGGGGGCTATCTGCTGAATGCCTGGATTGTTCAATGAAATCTCTTACTCCATTGGGCTGAGTGTCTCCCAATTGTGTGGGAACTCCAGGAGTTGTTCAGATGATAAATTCTCTCAATGGTTGGTTGTTCCCCAGTAATGGTTATTTGATCAGCCTTATGGAATTGGACTCTTTACATTCACAGCTTAGCATTCATCCTAAGACTCAGGTGGACCCCATGCCCATTTCTGAAACTCTTCCTCTTCACAGCTTCCTCCTCTCCAGTACTCTGCTCTCTAAATTCTAACTGCTTTAGCCTCCCTGAACACTGATCTCTATTTCCTCAGCTCAGTGAGTCTTCCTCACTCTGCTTGGAATCTCCCTCCTTGTGCTGGGGTCCAGGAAATGCCTCTGGAAAATATATCTGGAGTGACTAGAGGTGTCACCTCATTTATTTCCCTTTTCTTCACTTATTGCGATCTTTTACTATTTATTGCCCAATCTATGAAAATCATTGCTTTATATGTTTGTCTAGTCTTTCAATTATTTATGATAAAAGGGCAGATCTGATTCCAGTTGCTCCATTATGGCTAGAAGTTAGAAGTCCCTCAGCTTACAATTTTTGAAATGGACCTTGCTACTTGTCTTACAAGATTGGTTATGAAATACACATGTGTATTTGTCTCTGGTTTTGCCTGCCTCTCTATGAGGATCCTCAAATCATTTCCAATAGTTAGTTTCATCTCCAAAATATGTTAGGTATAGAACAAAAAGTTTTTTGTTTTGTTTTTTTTTTTTGCTTTGGGGGTTTTTTGTTTGCTTGCTCTCTTTTTCCCCCTTTCATCACAGGTCCCAGTATCCAAGCTATGATCTCTGGGTCTGCTGAATTTTGCATTTCTATTTGCTCTTTTCCTGTTCGATGACATCTGGAAAATCATGCTATTCTATTCTAAGTGCCGTATAATTAGATCCCATTCAAAGTTCTTGAGAGTTTATATCGTGAAAGGAGTTTAGAGTAGCCGGAAAATGAGCCAAATGTGTATGCAATAAGGTTATAAATCTCAGAGAAGCTAACCAGATCTTTAAAGGCTTATTTATGATGTTAGGAGTAAATATGATCTAGAATTGTGTTATCCAATATGACAGGTACTAGCCACATGCCACATGTTGAAATGATAACATTTTAAGTATTTTAAACAAATTATTAAAATATATTTCATCCATTTTTTTAAGATTTTATTTATTCATTTGAGAGAGAGAGAGAGCACAAGAAGTGGGAGAGGCAGAGGGAGAGGAAGAAGCAGACTCCCCACTGAGCTGGGAGTCCAACATGGGGCTTGATCCCGGACCTGGAGATCATGACCTGAGCCGAAGGCAGATGCCTAACCATCTTGATGAAGTTTTAGAATATAAGTGAGGTCCGGAGCGGACAATCAAGAAAGAATTCTTGAGATGTCCCTGGTGCAAAAAGGTGATTTTATTAAAGCACAGGGACAGGACCCAGGGGCAGAAAGAGCTGCTGCTCTAGAGTTGTGAGGGGTGGCTGATTATATACTCAGGAGTTGGGGAGGTGAGAACAAAGTGGGTGTTCAGAAGGACTGTCATATGCTAAAGACTCTCAGGATACAGGAGGCCTGGTTATTGTCAAGCCAAGGCTGTTTTCCCCTCTAATGAGGCACTAACATGAAGACAGTTGGGAGCTTCCTGGAGGGATGTTACATTCCTCCTATCACACGTCCTTGTCAGTGGGCTTTAGGTTTAGAAGAAATTCAGTCTTACTTACATTTCCTTCCGGAAGCTATTGCTAAGGCTTTTGTAAGTAAACTGAGGGAGACTCCTGTCCTGCAAGACTGTGATCTCTATCAGTTAACCATTTGTTTTTCCTTTAGGGCAGCCCGGAGAGCCTGAGCAATGTCACACATACCACAATGGGGGGACAAGGTGTAGGGTACCAGCTTCTGCTTTGTCCTCAGCGAGCCTTCTGCTCCCTCAACAATCTGAGCGACCCAGGCACCCCCCCCTTTTTTTTTTCACTTTTTAAAATGTGGCTTACAATATATTCCTACTGGGCAGTGCTGATCTAGAAAGCACAAAGTAGGGGAAGGGGAGTGGGGTTTTAAGAAGGACAATAGCTTGGCCAGTCTGCATCTGAAACATGACTATCAAGCAGTGTGTAGAAGAGAGACAAAAGATGGGACAGTCTGAGGGCAAAGAAAACAATTAAAAGACTGCTGTGATGACCCATGAAAGAATTGATTATCATATTCAATGTTACAAAAGTTGTATTTCTCTTTGATAAAGTTGCCGTTTACTGCATTAGTAGTGTGGAAGCAAAGTACAAATAAAATACATTATCCAAAATATATGTGAGTGACTTTGTTTTGGAAAGCAGATACCCAGTCTTACACGTGTTTATATACACACACATATTAACACCTCCTGCTGTATCCATTCCTGACCATTTTTTGGATCAACTCTAGACTAACACAGCCTGGGAGAATTCGGCCTTCTGTGGATTCACACAAACAAGTAATCTGGAGCTAGTAGAAATAGAAAGAATGTGGGTCTGCTTATTTAGGTCTGCTCACTTTGGTCTGCTAATTACCAATCGTGTGACCCTTTGCTTAAACTCTCTAGAGTGTCACTACTTTCATAAGAAAAATAGCTAAAGCTTCCACAGGTTCTATGGGAGATTAAAGGAAAAAACTTTAAAAGTATGTAAAACTAAATAATTAATGTTATAAAATTGTAGGTATGCTTGCTATTCTATGCCACAAAGTAAACCACCTTCATGCATATTGGAGGAGGATTGACTATAATTTCACTCCCTTGGTTCTGCGTGAACTAAGCCTCCTCGCACTTGGCAAGACGGTTGTTCTGGATGGCGTGAGACATTCTTCTTCTGCTCAGAGCAGTTTGGCGTCCTCAGGTGAGCATGTTCTCCTTTCCATTGACGGCTCTGGCAGTAGGCTGAACTGGATAAGGAAGGATAGGACAGGTTGTCTGAAGGTTAAGTAAATGAGACCCCGTTCAGCTAACATGCTGGCTATCTGGCCACACAGATGTCTCAGGGCTTTTCCTTCCCTCAGCTGAGTTGGATATCACAAGGTTTTCAGACTCAGAGCCTAAGCATATGTCAATATTTAACTCCTCTGCAAACATTACTACTGGATTAGAACCTTCCAAGTTTGATATTTTTATTTTTAAATGTCCAAGGTTTTAAAGTCAAAGGTGAATCAATGTTAGGTAATGCTCTGCTGAATTCAGGAGACATGAGATTATTTTTCTATGAGAGTCCACTTTCAATGCCATGGGATACCTGAGGGAGGAATGCCAAATCTCTATCATCCTTTACAGGGCCCACCTCCTAGCCCACAATCCTGAGACATGAGGGTAACAAAAGCTGATGGAAAGCAGAGTTTGGGTGATACCTCCAACCCACCCATCTGCAGCACTTGAGAATTTCCTATGTATTCAGCACACTGAACTGCTCCAACTACACTTCAGTTGTGTCTGGGAGCCCAGGCAATATTGAGTGAATTTTCATTAAACCTTGGGGTATTATGTGGCTTCAGATTGCTTGTAAAACAACAGTCACCATCAAGGACTAAATTGGAAAATGCCCATTAGAACTAAAATTCTACAAAAACAGAGTGAAGAATTTAGCAATTACTTTTTATAATTCAAGAACTAGCTGGAAAGGGGATTTTTTTTTTTTATGTGCTAGAAGCTTTACTGGGCTTTGATCTAGTTGTCCTGGGGAACCCTGATTTTATTTTATTTTCTTATTTTTTTTATTATGTCATGTTAGTCACCATACAGTACTTCATTAGTTTTTGATGTAGTGTTCCATGATTCAGTGTTTGTGTATAACACCCAGTGCTCATTGCAGTACATGCCCTCCTTAATACCCATCACTGGACTAGCCCATCCCCCACTCCCCTCCCCTCTAAAACCCTCAGTTTGTTTCCTGGAGTCCATAGTCTCTCATGGTTCGTATCCCCCTCTGACCCCCCCCCCCATTTTTCCCTTCTTTCTCCTAATGTCCTCCATGCTATTCCTTGTTCCACATATAAGTGAAACCATATGATAATTGACTTTCTCTGCTTGACTTATTTCACTTAGCATAATCTCCTCCAGTTCCATCCATGTCGATGCAAATGGTGGGTGTTCATCCCTTCTGATGGCTGAGTAATATTCCATTGTATATATGGACCACATCTTCTTTATCCACTCGTCTGTTGAAGGGCATCTCGGCTCCTTCCACAGTTTGGCTACGGTGGACCTTGCTGCAGAAAGGGGATTTTTAAAACCAAAAATTAGAAAAAAATCTGTCAAAGTATTAATATTATGCATGTATACCAATCAAATCTCATGGTAAAAGGTACAGTCAAGGATTCAATGCTTCGTACTGAACTGTTCTTAAAAGTAGGAGAAATCATTGTACAACAAAATAATCTCCCTTGGTTAAGTTAATGCTAGTTGTTATAACCCTGAAATATCAGTGGCTTAAAACAATAGGAACTTATTTCTTGCTCATGTAATTTCAAAATGGATGTTTGTGGTTCGTGGGTGGCTTTCCTCTAAACGGGGGAACCAAATTCCTCCCATCCTGTGGCTCGCCAGCTTCTATGCATGTCCTTCAAAGTCACTGTATTTGTCTACTTCAAGCCATGGAAGGTAAGGTACATGGAGGATCATGTGTGGGTTTTGTGAACAGGACTGGAACTAGTGCATATCTGTGCATTCGTGTCTCATTGCCCAGAAGTTGCTTAGGAGGCCCATCTTCCTGCAAAGATTGGGTAATAGAGTCTAGTGCTATTCCCTGTAGGAAGAGGCCAGCAATCTCTGCCACATACTCTAGAAGTTCCTAGATCATGTGTTAGTGATCTCAAGGAAGCAATATGGTTCATAAAATTTTACAAACCAGCTCAAGAGTTTAGCCAGATTGAATTTAAATGAAGAGCTGGTATGATAGACTGGTGATTATATACAATGCCTTCACGGTTTGGGAAATTGAATCTTCCCCAAACACCCTAAAAAATTTCAACCTATTTCAGTTCGTAAAATAATTCCCCCATGAACTCTATCTAGTCTCACTTTCAGAATTTGGTGATTGTTTGTCCTAACTCCATAACCTGTATTGAATAAAGGTGACCCAAATTATGGATTAAATTTTATACTATCTAAAATGCCAACCTGGAAATTTGGTGTGAATTATTTGGTAATTCACCAAGAATATAGTTTACTTCATAGTAAAACCCAGAGTTTGGCGCCCTCTTTTTTTTTTTTTCCAGTTTATTTGCTTGCTTGTTTTTAGTAAAAACAGGTTCAGAAAATTATAATTTTCTGTGTAGACAATTGTTCTGGAGCAATTATGCAAACTAAATTGCTTTTCGTATTCATTTCCTCAGTTTTTCATTCATCACATAGACATGTGTTAAGGACCTGCTTTGTACGAGATGGGCTCCACACTGAGGAGGGGCAACAATTCTCTTCCCAGAGGATTTCACCCTTCTCAAAGTTTGTGGCCAACAACTGATTGTGATGAGTGTCAAATGAAAGAAGTTCGAAAGAGAGGTGTTCTCAGAGGGGAGAAGGAAGCCAACTTAATCAGGGCTGGAGAAGAGTCCCTAAGGAAGGGATCAAATGCTGAGACAAGAAGGATTCGGTGGGGGTTTGGTTTGACTCCCACCCATGGAATCCCTTCCTGGTGTCTTCTGTCCTGATTTTAACATCTCCTTGCCCAACTTTTTTGAACTTCCCTCATACACAAATAATTTCATTGCTTTTTTTCTGTACCTATAAACTTTGTCAGGGAACTGAATTCTTCTTTGACCATTTTTGACCTGCAAACATGGCAATTTCATAGGATTCAACTTATATCTGTGATGGTATCAGGCTGAATGGCTCCAATCTCCTAAAATTATGGTATCCCATTACAGTGTCTTTAAAATGTATTTTAAGCAATCTATCCCCAACTGAAAACATTTCAGTTCTTTTCTATCAAATGCCTCTCTTTCAGATTATTTTTCCCGGACGATTTTTTTTTCCAAGTTGAATTTTATTTTTCTCTCTTATTCCTAATTTTATTTGAGGGTGAGGTCACCAATTCTACCTCTTTGCTCTTAGAAGTACCCCCAACTCCTTTTGTCAGTTCATTTATTCTTTTCTCCCTGTTATTGTTGAGAAATACACTAGTTCCATAGACTATCAAAATAAAATATCAACAACTTTCCTAAAAAGAATGAACCCTTTTGAAGAATGGTTTCTAATTTTATGCCTTTGAGGGTAAGGCAAGGTTATACGAAAACTGCTCAAGCTGGTAAGGTTTTAGTATTTGTTTTCTTTTTTTTTTTTTTTAAAGATTTTATTTATTTATTTGAGAGAGAGAGAATGAGAGACAGAGAGCACGAGAGGGAAGAGGGCAGAGGGAGAAGCAGACCCCCTGCTGAGCAGGGAGCCCGATGCGGGACTCGATCCCGGGACTCCAGGATCATGACCTGAGCAGAAGGCAGTCGCCTAACCAACTGAGCCACCCAGGCGCCCTAGTATTTGTTTTCAAGACTGCTGTTACCAAATCCGTGAAAACAATTTAGTTTCACACATATCCACACAGCAGCACAGAGAATTGTAAACTAAAAAAAAGCGGGGCAGACTAGAATCCTTCACTACAATGAAATTATGGTGATTCTGAGCATGATGTAGTCTCATCAGAAGAGAATAGTCTGTATGAATCCTCTTTTCTTTAAAGATTTTATTTACTTATTTGACAGAGAGAGACAGCGAGAGAGGGAACACAAGCAGAGGAAGTGGGAGAGGGAGAAGCAGGCCTCCCGCTGAGCAGGGAGCCCGATGCGGGGCTCGATCCCAGGACCCCGGGATCATGACCCCAGCCGAAGGCAGACACTTAACGACTGAGCCACGCAGGTGCCCCTGTATGAACCCTTTTCTCATCTTCCCACAAGTACTGTGGGAAACTTGACCTACTCTATCAATCTGAGTTTATTTATGATTAAAATTAGAAATGCACACTTGGAACGTCCTCTCTTTTCATGCCACTTTTCCATGGAACTTCTCAAAGAGATAAGGTTTACTTATAAAAGGACCTGGAAGGGCACTATCTGATTGTGTGTGGAACCTGACGGAACTGCCGCGGTGAGTCAGTAACATGTTTTCCAAGCCTAATTTACTAGAATTTATCAGTTTTCCCCCAGAGAAAGGTTTAACTGAGCTTGAGTTATGACAATTTTTTAAAAACATATTTAGTCAGACTCAACAATATTTTTTACTTTGTTTAGATGCTGCTAATCTGGGCACTATCGCTGCTTCTGGGAGCAGTAGTAGGTAAGAAAAGATATTTATGAAGTGCTGAAAGAGATTTCCTGTTCAGAAAGTTCATGATGGCTGAATTCAAGCCACTATGGCATAAGGAGTAGAGCAAAAAAGATGCATGATGGAGAGCACAGGCACTTGGAGTAAGGTTGCTAGATAAAATCTAAGATACTCAGGGCCCCTGGGTGGCTCAGTCGGTTAAGCATCTGCCTTCGGCTCAGGTCATGATCTCAGGGTCCTGGGATCGAGCCCCGCATCGGGCTCCCTGCTCCGCGGGAAGCCTGCTTCGCCCTCTCCCACTCCCCCTGCTTGTGTTCCCTCTCTCGTGCTGTCTCTCTCTGTCAAATAAATAAATAAATAAAATCTTTAAAAAAAAAAATAAGCTACTCAGTTTAATTTGAACTTCAGATAAACAAATATTTCAGATAATCAATGAATACATGACAAAATTATACCAAAAAGTATTCATTGTGTATCTGAAACTCACATTTGACTTTTATTTTCGTTTGCTAATCTAGCAACCCTGGCTTGGAATCAAGTGTGGAAGTTGAACCTTGTTTCCACCAGCCACAGGTGTATTACCCTGAGCAAAATTCTTAACCTCTCTGTGCTTCACTATCTTCATCTGTGAAATGGGCGTATAATACCACCCTTAATACAGGATAATTGTGAGACTTACATAAGACAAGTCATGTAAATCGTCTTGTGTGGCCCCTGGCACATAATAACTTTTGAGAATGCCACCCCCACAACAGCTGCTACTCCCACTCCTACTATTAATCTAGACTTTATCCTCCTGGACATCCCTTGCTTTGTGTTGTTCTTTCATAGGTTAACATTCAAGCATAGGGTTGTGTCAAACCATGGATTTTCTGTTTGATTATTCATGAGCAGCTTCTTCATCACGGGAATCCAGAATGCTCCTCAAACATAGGTCAGGGACCCAAATACTCAGCGAGGTAGAGATGTAAAGTTTTGGCATTTGCATGAAACTTAAGCTCTCTACCCAAAGCCCAACACCAGAAGATGGCTGCAAAGAATTGAAAACCTCACGCCTCTCTATTGAGGCCTGGGGACAAAAGGCTGCTCTTTTCTTGGGTACCAGTGGCCCAAGGAAGCCATCCGCATTGAGAAGCCAAACTGGGTCCCAGCATGGGACTGGACAGAGACACGAGGGGAGTCAGATGGTCGTACTTTTAGATATGAGGAGCAGGAGCCTGTCTTTAGCTGGGACGCTGAAGCTGTTTTGTGAGTGCATCTATAGGAAGATGTCTGGGGATGCAGAGGAAGTAAATATCCCATAAAATGTAATTTAACTCATATTTTGGCAGAGAGACTATTAAAAAAAGAGCATTCTGATTAAACTAACATCCTTGAAATGCTTCTGGGTGATTACAGGAAAAGAAATCTGCTTCCCAAGACTTGGCTGCTTTAGTGATGACTCCCCATGGGCAGGAATTGTGCAAAGACCCCTGAAAATACTGCCCTGGGTTCCAGAAGATGTCAATACCCGCTTCCTCCTATACACTAATGAGAACCCGGATAACTATCAAGTAAGAGAACTCATTGTTTTCAGAACTAAGTCCTATCCGTTTTATGTAATAAGAATACTAAATTTTTAAGTTTTCTGAAGAGAGCAAATTAGTGGAATTTTCATCTTTGTAGACTTTTGGGGCAGTGAGGTTAAGTATTATTTTATGTAACTTGTTTATAGAAGGTCCATTAACTTGATATTATTCTCTTTTTGTTTTAATTTAGATTCACTTTATTTTCTATTGAAGAATGACATAAAATATCGTATTAGTTTCAGGTGTACAACATAGTGATTGAATATATAAAACCATTATGAAATGGTCACCACAATAAGTCTAGTTACCATGTCACCATACAAAGTTGTTACAATATTATTGGCTATATTCCCTATGCTGTACATTACATCTTCCTGTCTTATTTATCTTATAACTGGAAGATTGTACCTCTTAATCCCCTTCACTTATTTCATCCATACCCCCACCTCCATCCTCTCTGGCTACCATTTCAGTTTGCTCTCTGTATCTATAAGTCTCGTTTTGTTTTGTTTATTCATTTGTTTTGTTTTTTAGATTCACATATAAGTAAAATCATATGGTATTTGTCCTATCTGACTTATTTCACTTAGCATAATACTCTCTAAGTACACCCATGTTGTCATGAATGGCAAGCTTTCATTCTTTTTTACGGCTGAGTAATATATATATATATATATGTATGTATTTTACACATCTTCTTTATTCATTCATCTATCAATGGACATTTAGGTTGCTTCCATATCTTGGCTATTTTAAATAATACTGCAATGAACATAGGGGTGCAAATTTCTATTAGCGTTTTCATTTTTTTCAGATAAATTAGCGTTTTCATTTTTTTCAGATAAAAACCTAGAAGTGGAATTGGTGGATCATATGGTAGTTCTATTTTTAATTTTTTGAGGAATATCCATTCCATTTTTTATTGGTGACTGCACCAATTTACATTCCCACCAACAGTGCATGAGGGTTCCCCTTTCTCCATATGCTCACCAACACTTGTTAATTCTTATTTTTGATAATAGCCATTCTGACAGGTGTGAGGTGATATCTCACTATGGTTTTGATTTGCATTTCCTGATGATGAGTGATGTTGAGCATCTTTTCATGTGCCTTCTGGCATTTGTATATCATTTTGGGAAAACGTCTAACAAGATCCTCCTCCCATTATTTTATCTGACTGTTTTTTTGATATTGAGTTTTATGTGTTCTTTATGTATTTTGGATGTTAACCTTTTATTAAATATATCATTGGCAAATATCTTCTGCCATTCGGTAGATTGCCTTTCATTTTTGTCAATGGTTTCCGTTGCTGTACAAAGGCTTTTTAGTTTTATGTAGTCCCATTTGTTTATTTTTGCTTTTGTTGTTCTTGTCTGAAAAACATTGCTAAGCAAAAAATATTGTTAAGACCAATGTCAAAGAATTTACAGCCTATGTTTTCTTCTAGAAGTTCTGTAGTTTCAGGCCTTACGTTTTGTCTTTACTGTTTTATTTTTGTATATGGTGTAAGAGAGTGTTCCAGTTTCATTCTTTTACTTGTGGCTGTCCAACACCATTTATTGAAAAGCCTGTCTTTGCCCCACTGTATATTCTTGCCTCCTTTATTGTAGATTAGTTAACCATATAAGTGTGGGTTTATTTCTGGGCTTTCTATTCTGTTCCATTGATCAATGTTTCTGTAGTTGTGCCAGTGCCATATTGTTTTGATTACTATAGCTTTGTAGTATAGTTCAAAATTGAGAGCATGCTACTTACAGCTTTGTTCTTTTTTTTCTTCAATCTTCAATATTGTTTTGGCTACTCAGGATCTTTGGTGGTTCCATACAAATTTTAGGATTATTGTTCTAGTTCTATGAAAAGTATCATTGATGTTTTTATAGGGATTGCATTGAATTTGTGTAGCATTGAATTGCTTTGGGTAGCATGAACATTTTAATAATATTAATTCTTCTAATCAATGAGCAAGGTAATCTTTTCATTTATTTGTGTTGCCTTCAATTTCTTTCATCAGTGTCATAGTTTTCAGAAGATAGGTCTTTCACTTCCTTGGTTAAATTTATTCCTAGGTATTTTATTCTTTTTGATGCAATTACAAATGAGATTATTTTCTTAATGTCTCTTTCTGCTAGTTCATTATTACTGTATAGAAATGCAACAGATTTCTGTGTATTGATTTTGTATCCTGCAACTTACTGAATTCATTTTTTAGTTCTAACAGTTTTTTAGTGGAGGCTTTAGGGTTTTCAATATATAGTATCCTGTCAGCTGCAAATAGCAACAGTTTTGTTTCCTCTTTTCCAATTTGGATGACTTTTATTTCGTTTTTCTTGCCTAACTGCTGTGGCTAGGATTTCCAATACTATGTTGAATAAAAGTAGAAAGAGTGGGCATCCTTGTTTTGTTCCAGATCTTAGAAAAATAAAAGCCTTCAGTTTTCACTGTTGAGTATGCTTTGAACTGTGGGTTTGTCATATACATCTTTTATTATGTTGAGGTACATCTCCTCTATGCCAATTTATTGAGGTTTTATCATAAGTGGATGTTGAATTTTGTCAAATGCTTTTTCTGCATCCATTGAGATGATCATATGATTTTTATTCTTCGTTCTGTTGATGGGGTATATCACACTGATTGATATGTGGATATTGAGCCATCCTTGGATCCCTGGAATAAATCCCACCTGACCATGATACATGATCCTTTTAATGTATTGTTGAATTCAGTTTGCTGGTATTTGTTGAAGATTTTTACATCTATGTTTATCAGGAATATTGGTCTGTAATATTTTTTGTAGTGCTTGTCTAGTTTTAGTATTAGAATAATACTAACCTCATAGAATGAGTTCAGAAGCATTCTTTCCTCTTCAGGTTTTTGGAATAGTTTGAGAAAGATAGGTGTTAAGTTTTCTTTAAATGTTTGGTAGAATTCACCTGTGAATCTCTCTGGTCCTGGACTTTTGTTTGCTGGGAGTATAATTACTGATTCAATCTCCTTACTAATAATCGATCTGTTCAGATTTTGTATTTCTTTCTGATTTAGTCTTGAAAGATCATATATTTCTAGGAATTTGTTCATTCTTTCTAGGTTGTCCAACTTGTTGGCATATCACAGTTAGTAGTAGTCTCCTATGATCCTTTGTATTCTGTGGTATCAGCTGTAACTTCTTTTTCATTTCTCATTTTACTTATTGGCCCTCCCTGTTTTTTTCTTAATGAGTCTGGCCAAAGGTTTATCAATTTTATTTACCTTTCAGAGAAATAGTTCTTAGTTTTATTGATATTTTCTATTGTTTTTTTAAGTCTCTATTGCATCTATTTCCACTCTGATCTTTATTATTTCCTTCCTTCTACTAACTTTGGGCTTTATTTATTCTTCTTTTTCTAGTTCCTTTAAGTATGAGGTTAGATTGTTTATTTGAGCTTTTTCTTATTTCTTGATGTGGGCCTGTATCACTGTAAACTTCCCTCTTAGAACTGCTTTTGCTGTGTCCCATAGTTTTTTTAACATTGCATTTACATTTTTATTTATCTCAAGATATTGATTTAACTACATCTTTGATTTCTTCCTTGACCCATTGGTTGTTTAATAGCATATAGTTTACTGTCCACATGTTTGTGTTTTTTCCACTTTTCTTCTTGTAGTTGATTTTTAGTTTCATACCAGAGTGGTCAGAAAATGTGTTTGATATGATTTCAATCTTCTTAACTCTATCAAGGCTTGTTTTGTGGCCTAACATTTGACTTATTCTGGAGAATGTCCATGTGCACTTGAAAAGAATGTGTATTCTGCTGTTTGGGGATAGAATATTCTGTAAATATATGTTAGTCCATCTGTTCTAATGTGTCATTTAAAACCACTCTTTCCTTATTGATTTTCTATTGGGAGATCTATCCATTGATGTAAACAGGGTGTTAAAGCTCCCTGCTATTATTGTATTATTGTCAATTTCTCCCTTTGCATCTATTAATATTTTTTTTTAAGATTTTATTTATTTATTTGAGACAGAGAGAATGAGAGAGAGAGAGAGCACATGAGAGAGGGGAGGGTCAGAGGGAGAAGCAGACTCCCTGCCGAGCAGGGAGCCCGATGCGGGACTTGATCCAGGGACTCCAGGATCATGACCTGAGCCAAAGGCAGTCGCTTAACCAACTGAGCCACCCAGGCGCCCTGCATCTATTAATATTTGTTTTATATAACTAGGTGTTTCTATGTTGAGTGCATAAATATTTACAAGTGTTATATCTTGTTATTGGATAGATCCTTTATCTTTATGTAAAGTCCTTCTTTGTTTCTTATTATAGCCTTTGTTTTAGAGTCTATTTTGTCTGATATGAGTATTGCTACTCCAGCTTTCTTTTTGTTTCTATTTACTTAAAATATCTTCTTCCAGGGGCACCTGGGTGGCTTATTTGTTAAGCATCTGCCTTTGGCTCGGGTCATGATCCTAGGGTCCTGGGATCAAGCCCTGCATCGGGATCCCTGCTCCATGGGAAGCCTGTTTTTCCCTCTCCCACACCCTCTGCTTGTGTTCCCTCTCTTGCTGTCTCTCTCTCTGTCAAAAAATAAATAAAAAATCTTTAAAAAATAAATAAATAAAATAAAGTATCTTTTTCCATCCCTTCATTTTTACTCTACATGTGTCTTTAGATCTGAAATGATCTAAAATGATCCAGTAGACAGCATATAGATTGGTCTTGTTTTTTTAATCCATTCAGCTACCCACTGTCTTGATTGGAACTTAATATCATTTTTATCCTACCTCTATGTTGCCATTTAATAAACATTCTGAATATAGTTATATATAATATATGTATACATATATATAAACTCTCCCAATATTATATATAATCTCCCAACATTATATATGTGTGTATGTGTGTGTATACAATTTACATACACACACACACACACACACAAAACCTTCCATTGTTTGGAGACAAGACCCCCTACATCAATATTATAGCAGAAATTTATCCTGAGTAGAGCAACTGCAGAAATGTTATGATGTCTGAAACTTGATGATCACAAATAGCTTGCCTGTAATAGGAGAATCCTTATTCACAAGGATCTCAAGTCTTGATGGTGTTCTCCTACCTGCCATCTCCCTCCATGTACAAATGGTTCTATTGGACATATGAGAAACTTGACATTAAACACTTTTCTTCCCAAAATAGGAACTTATTGCAGATCCGTCAACTATCACAAGCTCCAATTTCAGAACAGATAGAAAAACCCGCTTTATTATTCATGGATTCATAGACAAGGGAGAAGAAAACTGGTTGGCCAATATATGCAAGGTGAGACATGGTAATCAATTAAGGGAAGGTTGTTTCCAGAGTGATGATTAACGATGGGGAAGGCACAGGCTGCAACCAATCAGGACAAATGCCAGCCACCATGACACCGGAGGATCACCTGACTCTCCTGGGGTTTCACAGGGAGGTCCAAGAGGTGGTAGGGTGTGCAGGGGACCTGGGACAGTCAGGGCAGCAAGATTGGCAAGCATTTGGCGGCTCTAGGTAGTGGTTATTTAATAACTAATGCAGAGATATTTCAAAATTTTAATAACAGATGTTGCCATACTGATGCAGTATTAGTTGTGTTTTCAATAACATTTAATTTTTTCAATAGGTCTTAAGTTCTATGTGAAGAACTAAGATAACTTACTTTGCCCAAATTGTTTTCCTCTGATTTTCACTTGCTACTCTTTGATCTCCTATGGTAACAATATCTAGGGAAACTGTGTAGGTTTTCATTTTCGACTTCTCTTGTTTCAACCATAGTGATCTAATTTTCTTTAATTTGCCTTTGGCTATGTGCCCCATGGTAATGAAGAATTAAAAGACAGAAAATAGAACATATTTTCCTAGCAACTGCTAGTGCTTGAGAACATTATCCTTGATTCATCTATTCACCAAGCGTTAGTGGCCCGCATAGCACACAGATGCAGTCATTCCTTCAGAGGTCAAAAAAACAAGACACAAAGGTCCTCCTAAACACTTTTAATTTCAGACCTGTCTATGACTCAAGCCAAAGGCTGGATTGAATCGACTCTAGAGACTATCCACTGATTCTGAAGACAGCCAAAATAAATAGGCTTAACTTCACAAGTTTAAAAATAATTAGCAAAACCCTAACTTATCTTCTAAAATATTCTAAGCTGATGATTATTAAGGGGAGGGTAGGAATAGATTTTTATAGAACAAGGAAGGAAAAAGACAAAGTGGTTCTTAGGTCAAAGGGAATGTAAATTTTTAGATATGTATACACAATTTATTTCTGAAATCCCCAAACCAGATTTGTTTTTCTTGCATGATTTGGCTTTGACAACATGGTTGCTTTATGACAGAGAAACAAATGGATTAACCTAGGTTAAAGGTCCTAGACTCTAGTACTGACTCTATCCTTAGCTAACCATGACATTAGCAAATCACTTTCCCTTTTTGGAGATTTCTATCTGTAAAGTAAAAGACTTGGAGATGATTTCTAAGATTGCTTCATTCTTCTAAAAGTTTTCTTGGAAAAAAGGTGAGGATATGCATAAACATACACACACCCAAACAAACAAAATTCCTGCCAGATCTAACATTCATGAATCTATCACTGACCTGCATCAAACAAAGCTTCCAGTACATATCTGGTAGGTTATGCTTTTATGTGAAGTAACTCATCAGTAATGTACAATAAAATATGTTCTTCCAAAAACATTGATTAGTCTTTCCATCATGGAAAAGCTTACCCGTTTACCTCCAGTATATTTATTTAAGGAAGTCCTAACATAGCCTTTCATTTATTCATTTATCCAATAAATATTTATTGAACACCTACTATGTGCCAAGAACACTTTGAGGCACTGTGGATACAGCAGTGAACAAAACAAACAAGGTCCTGGGGTGCACTCTGGTATGGGACAATGTAGGACATTGATTTTAATGATGCTTTAATGAGACAATCCACTGTATCCCATTTTATACATCTCTCCCTGCAACAAACGTCTATGCATCTGTTTCAGTAGGTATCTCAAGAATCCAGTTCCCATTATGGCCAAACCCTCAATTTGGAGCCAGAGTTAAACTTTAAAAGGAATTTCATATCCATAACAGACTAGAAGTTTTGTTCATTGTTGTAGGGTTAAAAATAAGCTTGATATTTTATAGGTCATGGAGGAAATTTATCCTCGTTCTCAAATGTGCTAATGATCAATTAATAAATATCCCGAATTCTTTACCTATTTATTGTGTCTGTTCCATCAGAACCTGTTTACAGTGGAAAGTGTGAACTGCATCTGTGTGGATTGGAAAGGGGGCTCCCGAACCGGTTACACACAAGCGTCACAGAACATCCGGATTGTCGGGGCAGAAGTGGCATATTTTGTTGAGGTTCTTCAGGTAACTACCTCTAGGTTGTATAAAAGTCCATGTCCATTGCTCTCTAGATTCTCTTTTAAAATAATTGCTGTAGGTATGATAATTGCTAAAGACATTCCTCTACTGAGATTTGGCTTTCCCTGTGGTTGAAAAGAAAAATGCAAAATCAATCAATCAATCAATCAATCTAGATTTGGGCTTCATCAATATGCTCTTTAAGTCAAAACACTAGTTTTTTTAAGTGATGTTACTCAAGCAACCAGGTAGGTTGTTTCTACTGAATTCCATCAGTATTCCTTTAATTTTGCCATCTATTACAACAAGTTGGTGTGATAATGTCAGCCTCAGGACGAAAACTACCCTGTTTTTGTTTTTGTTTTTAATTTTTTTAACAGAAGCACAATGACACCAAGCTAACCTGCTTTGGTAACTAAAACCTTAAAAAAATGTTAAACAGGAATGTGCTTACATAATTGCTTTCTTTTTTTTTTTTTAAGATTTTATTTCTTTATTTGACAGAGAGAGAGACACAGTGAGAAAGGGAACACAAGCAGGGGGAGTGGGAGAGGGAGAAGCAGGCTTCCCGCGGAGCAGGGAGCCCGATGCGGGGCTCGATCCCAGGACCCTGGGATCATGACCTGAGCCGAAGGCAGACGCTTAACGACTGAGCCACCCAGGCGCCCCTACATAATTTCTTTCATTATTATCTGCTAACCCATACATTTGCTTCACCACCTCTGGGTAACAATTCTTCATACACAGCAAGGGTTCCTCTACATAGTAAAACAACAAAAGAGGGCCCAGCTTCCACCAGCTTAAACATTAGACCATTGCCATTTTCTATGATAACTGAAAAAAAAAGTCATGAAAATCAGTTGCTTTGAAGGGACAGCATATCTTCTTAAAACTCACGTTTTGCGAGGATCTCCTTCTATGGCCATCTTGAAGTTCACAATGTTAGAAAACATTCTGAAGAACTTTTCTTTCCAACAGTCAGCATTTGAGTACTCACTTTCTGATGTCCACATCATTGGCCACAGCCTGGGCTCACATGCAGCTGGGGAGGCAGGAAGGAGGACCAATGGGACTGTTGGACGAATCACAGGTTGGTCAAAACAGTAAACACAGAAAATTTGGACTCAGTGTAGCCTAAATGGGGTCTAAAAGGATGGAAATTTGGCATTTTCTGAATTGGGCCACATGATCAGAAATCAGTATGTTCTGAGGTTTTACGAATTTTTTGCTGATATTGATCTTTGGCCTACAGAGCTCTGTTTAACATATATATATGTTAACATATATATAAATATTGCATGTGACTAAAATTTTAATTAAGAACATCAGGAGGTCTATTTTCCCGTTGCCAGGCATTCACAAAGGACAAGTTTCATGAATAGAATAAATAGCATAAATAACAGAATAAATAATAAATAGAATTAAACCCAAGGAACTCAAAAATGCATAATTAATTATATTCTGCTTCAGTAGCAATTGATAATTAGCCCAATCCTCACTGACCACAAGCCAAGAGTTGCAGGGGACAGGTGGTCAGGCCAGGCTAACCAATTCTGCATGCTTTGGTTAGATTAAAAAAATAGCATTTCACAAATCTTAAGACTGGATGCATTTGGCCAATGGGGTCACATGCTGTACACTCAGGCCTTAAAACAACATTGCAACTTTACACGAAAGACTTTGCTACCCTGGATCTGAGAGGTGACTATTTTAGGGAGCAACCACATTCCTCTTCCATCATCCTACTCTGTCTCTGACCTTCTGATTCTCTTTTTGATACTTTGGATAAACTGGTCACATTTGGGTTGGTGGGGGCATCTGGATGTCTAGCATTAATTTGCTGGAGAGAACATTCTTTCTCATAATCCGTGAATGTTTACAAGGGCCTGCTCAGCCAGGCACTCTGCAAAGCTTTGGTCCTGGTGACTGTGAAAACCAAAGTCCTTGCCCTCACAGGATTTTACCGTAGAATGGGGACTCTTTTATCCCGACCAGCTTTTAGGAGTCTCCCAGAATCTGTCTCTTTCCTTATAACTGCTGTTAGTGGCCAGGATTGTCCCAGGGGCTACACATCCATACGTAGAGCCAAATTCCATGGTTTGAGGAAAATTCACTACAATGCAAATAGAAAATTAGACACAGAAAATGTAAAAAAATGATAAGGTCTGGAAAAACTAGCTTATCTCTTTCTAGGCATAAGTCATGGTTCCCGCCAATGCTTGCACTTGGGTAGGTAATTAATGAAAAAGGTCAATGTGAATGTACAATGATATTAACATGACATTCTATTTACTTTAGGGTTGGATCCAGCTGAACCTTGCTTTGAGGGCACGCCCGAATTAGTCCGATTGGACCCCAGTGATGCCCAGTTTGTGGATGTAATTCACACAGACACTGCCCCTATAATTCCCAACTTGGGTGAGTTCTTCAATTCCTCTTCTGCGAGTATTTTTTGAGTCCATATATTAGAGTGTTTTAGAGTGTTTTGAGTCTATACATCAACATCAACTTTCTCATATTTTAATATTCCTCAGGGTTTGGATTGAGTCAAACTGTAGGCCACCTAGATTTCTTTCCAAATGGAGGAAAACAAATGCCGGGATGTCAGAAGAACATTCTCTCTCAGATTGTTGACATAGATGGGATCTGGGAAGGTAAAACCATTATGTACATGAAGAGATTTTCTTAGGGGAAAATTTGTGTTTCATTTTTTGCTAAACTTGCTGAATATTTGGGTACAGGTCTCACATTTTCTACAACAAAGGACTTTTAACCCAAAATATAGACTTTTCACTGGGGAAAGTAGGCCTGAGGAGACTGTAGAAAGAAAATGTATTTGTAGTCAACTTTCCAAGGATCTAATTTGGGGAATGGATTACTAAGTTGTACTTATATCCATATGGACCAATCTCTTCCTTCTAAAGTTATTTTTCCATTTAATTTAGCAATGGCATTACTATTAAAATCTTAAATGGTATTTCACTTGTAACTGCATCACAAATCATAAATACACTTCAGAGATGATTTTGTTCTGTGACCACCACGAGTTCACACTAATTAGAAAAATCTATTCAACAACCATGTTCTAATTATGACATTAACTTGGAAAAATAAAACCTGTTGCTGATGTGTACTGTCTGATTTCAAAGGGACTCGTGACTTTGTGGCCTGTAATCACTTAAGAAGCTACAAATATTACGCTGATAGCATCCTCAACCCTGATGGCTTTGCTGGATTCCCTTGTGCCTCTTACAATGCTTTCACTGCAGTAAGTAGACTCCACTTTGTACCTAAAGAATTTTGTGACCATCACTTCTCATGATGGGTGTAGTTCACTATACATGACATGCATTCAGCAAAAGTCACTACATGATTGCCACATTATTTATACTTTTAATTATACATATTTTTATTTTTTAATTGAAGCATAGTTGACATACGTATTTATCGTAATAGTGATGAGGCATTGGAGAACTTTAGAGAAATGGGCTTGTATACTAAGATGTCCCATGTCTACCTTGTTCTCTATCACTTCAGTATGTATCGCGAATGTTCAAACTTGTTTTAGAAATAATGATAACTAAAAAAAAAAAGTCTATGAAATCTAAGCTATGGCTACAGGATGCTGATAAATATGGAAAACTTGTCTTAAATACTGAACCTATAAAACTATATCATCATGTGCATGTGGATATTTCTGTGCAATCTCATAATTGCCAAGTTTTTGTCTGTTTGCTTGCTTGGTTTTGAGTTTTCATCTTGTTTGGTATTCACTAGGTATCTGGGTTAGGATCCTTAAAGGTGATCTTGAAAATGATATATCTATTGCCTATTAATTTCTATTGCTCTTCCTTTCACTATAATTTTTTTCAAATAAAAATATACAACCTATGTCATTTAATAAATAAAATTTTAAGTAACATACCAGGTGAAGTCATAATTATCAAGAGGTATAACTTAGTGCTAAAGAGAATCTGAAACCTGATTTCACCATTAAATGGTTGAATGATTTGGACAAAATATTTAACCTCATTCTAAGGCAGTTTTTTCATTTCTAGATGTAAATAATAACGGTAGACTCCATTGGTTTGGCAGGAGGATTTAATGAGATGATATGTTTTAGTTCCTTAGCTCAGAATCTAAATGTAATAAGTAGCATTCAACAACTGTTGGCTATATGTGTGGGCAGGGGGGATGCATAGTTTATTCACAGTACAGCTTGTGTACAAACAAGATCACCATCCCTTTTCTTTGGTTTAACTTTATTTTTATTGTGCTTCCAAATCCCCAATCTCTAGGTAATGGGGAAAATAAGCGAAGAAGCTTTAGGTTTCATTCAGTTAAAATTTAGTCTGATTCAGTAATATAAACAGTCCTTTTAGGTGATGCTCAGACACTTTGATAAGAAAAAGTTCTCAGTTTTGCATATTTCTCAGCCTTTGGACCCCTTCATCCTCTTCTCTCCAAGCTGGTATTGGACACAGTGATCATGAGGTGGTGGTCAGTGTGTGCGTAGGGCAGAGGGGAGGACTTGAGGGTCTGCGTTATTGATGGATGTGCTGCTGGTGTCTGCAGATAATGTCTAGGCACATCTACTCTTCTGGCTTGGCCAACTTCCCCATATAGCTCTGGCCATTTCTCTCTGACTGGCTCAGTCTCTCCTTAGCTTTTGCTGGATGCAGACCCTGAGACTTGGCCCAGTCCCCCTCTGGTTCATTGATCCAAAAGTCTGCCCCTTGCCTCTAATATGGAGCAGGATTGCCCCACTCTGTTTCTCCCTCTTCCTCTCTTCTTCCCATAATTCCTCCCCAGAAGGAGGACATTTTCCTAAGTGATATATATATATATATATATATATATATATATATATATATATATATTCTCCACACCAACCACACAGCTAAGACTTAAGGACCACTTGGGGCATTATCTGTTCACATTGGGAGAATTCTGAGATCTGACTCCTTCAGACCTTAATATGCTAAAGCGGGAGCTAAAAAATTTGAGAAAAACCTGACTCTTAATGGGTCCTATTTTGCATATCAGAGCTGATTATCACCCCTTGCTCTTTCTTTTGCAATCTTTCTAAAAAAAAAAAAAAAAAATTCTAACCACCTGTAGGCAAATGGATGTCTTGAGTAACTTAAGAGGCAAAATAGACAAGATGAAAATATATGTGTAAATATATATTTAAATTCTCTTTTTGTGTGATTTTTATATTTTTGTTCATATTGTGTTTTTTCACAGTCAAATTTATCATCGTAACTAATGAAAGGCATTTTTCACCTTTCCTGAAACATTATGAAAGTCGTCTTTTGCCATCATGACAGAATTGGCTTTAGAATATTTGAACTGCTGCAACAGGTGGAAAAAGATGACGTGCTATTAAGAGTGTCCTCATTCATCATTTGTTAATTTCCCCTAGAACAAGTGCTTCCCCTGCCCAAGCGAAGGCTGCCCACAGATGGGTCATTACGCTGACAGATTTCCTGGAAAAACAAATGCAGTGAACCAGATATTTTATCTAAACACTGGTGATGTCAGCAATTTTGCCCGTAAGTCTCTATTATATTTGCCTTAAATTCATAATGCTATGTATTTTATCATGTTCAGTGAAAATGTGTGAAATTGCTCTTCTGTACAAAAGTTGTAAATACTCCTTCCCAACATGGAAAATTTTTCAAAAGCCATCGTGCTCAATGTAACTCTGGCTAATTGGAGTAACAGAGCAGAATTTGGGGGTCTGAACTGACAATGATAGAAAAATTAATCTCTCCGGAATTCAGGAGGTTTCTTCTGCTCTAGAGTCTTCCAATTCAGTCAGAAGTTTCACTAAAGCAAAATTCTGAGGTTTTGTACAAGCAGAAAAGTAATCCAGGAGAGAGATGGCAGAGGTTGTGGGAATGGTAGGGAGTTGACAGATTTAAGAGCTGTTTAGGGCGGTAGACTCCATGGGTGATAAGAATTAGAGGGTGCAGGGATGATGAGGCATGTTCCATCCTGGGTCAGAGGAAGAAAACTATTTAGACTGGAGTGATAGTGGGGTCAGTGGGGTTGGTCGCATTGTAAAAACTAAAGCCAGGTTTTATTCCCTCCTCAGTTTGGCCCAGGCTAGCTCTAAATGGCATAAACTGCTAGTTAACTATTGATTAGTACCACAAAGTGGTTACCATAACTTAATACATTCCAAAGGCAAAGTAAAGCTGAATTATAGAATTTTTTTTTTGAAGATTTTTTTTTTATTTATTTATTTGAGACAGAGAGAATGAGAGAGACAAAGAGCACATGAGAGGGGGGAGGGTCAGAGGGAGAAGCAGGCTCCCTGCCAAGCAGGGAGCCCGATGCGGGACTCGATCCTGGGACTCCAGGATCATGACCTGAGCCGAAGGCAGTTGCTTAAACAACTGAGCCACCCAGGCGCCCCAGAATTTTTTTAAATAAATGTAGACAGTTTAGACAAAAAGACAACAGGACTCTAAAATGTGATGACCTATGAAAATAGTAAATTGAGGGTATACGCTTGGGTGGCTGAGTCAGTTAAGCATTTGACTTCGGTCATGATCTCGGGGTCCTGGGATCAAGCCCTACCTCAGGCTCCCTGCTCAGCAGGGAGTCTGCTTGTCCCTCTGTCCCTTCCCCCACTTATGCTCTTTCTCTCTCTAAATTAAATAAATAAAATCTTTTAAAAAAGAAAATAGTAAATTGATGAAAATGTCATACTCTACCCTTTTCTTTTCTTTTTTTTTTTAGATTTTATTTATTTATTTCATTTTAGAGAGAGAGAGTGCACAAGCCCAGGAGGGGCAGAGGCAGAGGGAGAGAATCCCTAAGCAGACTCCACACTGAGCACAGAGCCAGACACAGGGCTTGATCTCACGACCATGAGATCATGACCTGGGCCAAAACCAAGAGTTGAAGGCTTAACCAACTAGGCCACCCTGGTGCCCCTTTCCTACTTTCTTTTAAGATAAAGTTCTTATAATATTCAAAAATAAATTGTTGGGTTAAAGAAATTGAAAGCAAAATATATGACTTATATATATGACTTGACATCTATTGACTTTGGAAAGATTCTCTGCTCGTCCCCTGGCCCCACGCCTATCTTCTGAACATTTAGATAAAGTAGACTATTTGATTAGAAGAACAACAATCCTATATATAAATTACTCAAAATTCAGCAGCAGTGGCATCCAATTTAGCCTGTTTTTAGCAAGTCTTCTCTACAAGTTGACAGTTTGCAAATCTCTTCCCCCTGTGCAGGTTGGAGGTATAAGGTAGCTGTCACACTGTCTGGGAAGAAGGTTACAGGACACGTGCTAGTTTCTTTGTTTGGAAATAAAGGAAATTCTAAACAGTATGAAATTTTCAGGTGAGCAAAATACTACCCTACACTTCTTAAATGTTGGAATCCTTTGCATATATAATGCATGTTATGACATAAGCGTTTATTCATAACTATATGGGAGTACAATACCATCACATGTCATTCCAAGGAAGAGATCGTTTTATCTTGCACCTTAGTACATTTCAGAATTCTGTTCCTGAATTTTTTCTCTGCTATTTCCTGAGAAAACCACTGATGTTTGTTTTGATGCATGGCATCTGATTTCTAATCAGTAAATAATCATTTTGCCCAGAAAACAACAGGGAAAAGATGATATGATGATGTCATCATTTATTAAGTTGTGGGAGGCTTATGACTAAAACATATTTCAAGTTTTATTAAAGTAAGGATGACTTTAAAGTCATATGAGTTCTTGTTGGCAAATGACCTGCCACTGAGTTGGCACACATGTCTGCATTTATTTAATACATTAATTATTTAATACATTAGAATGGCAAATGTACTGTCAATCATCTTACTAGAGGTGCATCGTAAGCTCGTTTTAGAAACATATATGTATATATTTTTGTATGTTCACGTATATTTTCATTAACTTCTCAACTCCCAAGGGGCACTCTCCGTCCAGGCAGCACCCATTCCAATGAATTTGACTCTAATGTGGATGTTGGAGATTTGCAGAGGGTCAAATTTATTTGGTACAACCATGTGATCAACCCAACTCGACCCAGAGTGGGAGCATCCGAGATCATGGTGGAAAGAAACGATGGAAAAGTGTAAGTAATAAAAATCCAAAGAGATTTGCAATACTGAATCACCCATGCTATTCCCACTGCAAGTCTACTTCAGGTTCAACTCTCTGACAGTGGTTCTCCTAAGCCATGGTCACGATGGCTTCCTAGTACCTTCTGTTTCTTTAAAAAAGAGCAGAACTTTCAGGGAATAACTTTGAGAGATCTGTAGATGAGTATGGGTCATTTGATGAAAGTAAAGTGTTAATTGAGAATCTGGCTTCGTGACCCTAAGGTGAAAAGAGTGATTTCATTCAGCAGCTGGGCCTTGTGTCGTCTGTCTGACCGCAGGTCACTGGTTGCCTGGAGGGAGGGGAGATGGGAAAGGTCAAGAAGGAGAGATTACGAAGGAACAGGAGAGTAATTTGGGGTGATGGGTATGTTTACTCTCTTGACGGTGGTGGTGGGATGGAGGTACTATTCTTGTCTCCATTAGAGATAATTAAATGAAAGCTTGGTGCTATAATTCATAGGTAAGAAACTGGACTCCAGCAAGTTCTTAACTACTACAAAACAAATTAATTCACCTTCATTCATATATAGATCATGTGTGCCCTTCATTTCTTGTGTCCTTTATCAGTAGTAGTGTTTAACGTTTAATGTTCTATTTGCGCATCTGCCAGCCATCAGACCACAGGGAGGGAAATGAAGATGAAAAGAAAAGAGCACCTTCTGAGCACCTTTTATGTGCCAGGCACTTTGCATATGCTTATATATGTTATTAAAGAAAATTAGCTCCCAAGCAAACTAAGTTTTGTTCAGTCTTAATGAGTAATGCTAGTCATTTCAATTCCATTATTGAATTAAGTAAGAGTGCCTAATGAATGAACCACCAGGACCTCAGAAATTTCCCTCGGGCTGGTTTTTTATCATGCTGCTGACCCTACTCTTCCTCAGTTGCATTGATTGACAATGCGCCAAGTGCTTAGTAGGTGCTTTAGGATATGACAAATGAACGCTCCCTGTCCTTAGAGGCGTCCAGTGACACTTCCTCAATCAGCTATTGCAAAGCTATGAAAGAACAATGGAAAGGAGAATGCAGTCCTTTATACAGAAGAGGTTTGTGTTCCCTTGACCAACGTCTGGTCTCGGGCACAGGGAGTGGTTCTCACTCAGACTGGGGAGAAGAGAGGCTGTTTTTATGCTCAAAGCACCAGCAGTGCACGAGGAAAAGCTGACTTTCTGTTGTTTTCTCTCTGCAGGTTCAACTTCTGTAATCAAGAAACTGTAAGGGAAGATATTCTGCTCACTCTTACTCCATGTTAGGAGTCACTGACATGTGACCACTGCATATCTTACTGCTAATAAAATCTAGTAGTGAAGCAATCCATTCCTTGGTTATCAAGTCCTTTTTCTCCATGGCTCTTTTGGATAACGTGGTTAAAATCCAAAATTTGGAGTTGGTCTGAAGAACCACAAATGACTGATGAAGTTTGCTACATATTACGTGGCATTTGAGGTTGAGAAAATTGTTTCCTTGGCACTGACATTATGCCCATTGCTAATCTTACTGATGTCCTCCAGATCAGTTAAGGCAGACTTCCAGATCCAAGATGACCTGCTCCTGGGGTGCACACATGGCAAGTGCGAACCTTTGCCACTTTCCCATACTCTTTACGGTCTGTGTCTCCTCCTAATCAGACATCTCAGGAAAGAGGACACATAAGGAGACAAGGACAGAGCAGATCCAATGCTTCCTGACCTGTCTCCCTGCTCCCAGTAGGGTCCCCTCGAGCCTCTCTCCTCTCTGCAGCCTTTTTAATCTTTCTAAAGCCCAAATCCAAGATCCTCCCCACGGTCCCCAGGAAAGAATCCACATCCTTCAGTGAACCTTTCAAGGCCCTCTTACCTAATTTTGAACTGAGGACTCTAGCATCATCTCTCACCACATTCCGTCTAAAAATCTACATGCTAGCACTGCCCCCAAAAGGGCCCTGACCTCAGATATTGCTAGAACTTTGCACAAACTCTTCCACTCCCTAGGATGTTCTTTCTCTTGTCTTCCTGCCTGTTGAACTCCTCCTGGTTCTTAAATCTGTGTGTAGACATCATTTCTTGCAGGAAGCTGTTCTTCACCTCCATTTCCACAGCCCCTAAGACTGGATGAAAGGCGCCTCCACTGCATTACTGCTGCACCCAGAACTTCCTCCATCTCAGAACTTCTTTCTGTAGGTCGGAATTGCTTGTTTACTTGTCTGGATATCTCTCCTTAAGGGGTTTACGAGTTGTATCTGGCTGGCAAATGCCTGGCATGTAGCAGGAGACCAAATAAATATCTTTTCAACGACCATCTCACTAATGGAAAGAATGCATGACTTCACTAGAGTCAGGTCTTTAAAATTAGGTCATGTCCCATCACTAATATCCTAAAAGAGAAAGAGCCATCTGTGCTAGGTCTTGAAAGGTGGGTGGAGATTTGCCAAGAGGACATGGCAGGAAGGGCACTCCAGAAAGAGGGAACAGCACAGGCAAAGCCACAGAGATGCGAAAATGTTTTTCATTCCGCGTTTCACCAAAGTATATGCAAGTTGATCAGTGCATGAAGATGTTCTGAGCACCATTAATCTGTATTAATCAGGATGCTTCCACATAAACCGAAAGCTCTAATTCAAACTGGCTTAAACAACAAGGGATGTACTGGTTCACATGATTAGAAGGTCCAGAAGTGGGGAAGCTTCAGGTTTTGTTGATTCAACAACTTGATGACCTCTTCAAGAGCCACTCTTTTCCTGCTTCCATACTTTCTTGTCTATGGTGTTTAATGGTTTTATACCAAGGCTGGCTCCTCTCCCAATTAAAGAAGGGCTATCTACCACAATTAAGACTATCCAGACCTTCTCTTTCACATTCAGTAAGAGACAAAAGGTGTATTTCCCTCCCCATCTTCCCAAACAAAACCCATGAGACTCACTCTGATTGGCCTGTGGCCTGAGAAATGGAATGTGCCCATTGGCTTACCCCAGTCAGGGTACCCTCCTAGACAAGGTATGAAGCATCTGCAATACCTATGGACCCTGTGTGTGGAGGAGGAATGAATATTTGAATGAAAGGGAGGACTTCTGGGGCTTTGGCTGGAACAACTAGAAGGATGGAGATACCAATGACTGAGATGGGGACTGGATTGGGAGGAACAGATTTGAGGAGGGAGGTCCGGTTTAGGCGTGTCAAATTTGAGGTGCTCATCAGACATCCAACTGCCATGTCAAGTGAGAAGTTAAATACACGAGCACAGAGCTGAGGGTAGAGGTCTGGGTTACACGTGTCAACTTTGGTGTCTTCAGTGTATACATGACATTTTTTGAAACCCCGAATTTCCCTGTAAAGAGATTAGCACAATGCTTAATACATGTTGAGTGCTTAATAAATGTTTTTAATTATAATTATTATGAATTCCTCTTGGAACTTTTCTATAACACACTAATAATGATGAATAGCGAATAGTGAAACAAATGAATAAAAAGATTGCAAATTTACTCAAGTAACAAGGTGGAACCAAGGGTCTCAAAAGAATTTAATCTTTAAAAATGCATCTGTGAAAAACCCCTTTGTTAGGAAGGATACAATTTTCATCATAATGGAGCCGTTTGTAAGTTGCTCTAATTGTTTTAAATGAATTGTTTACTCAGATCATTTACCTATTTCTGATCTCAGTAAATTTTTAGGAAATATTCTTATTTCTAGAGACCCAACTCAGATTTTCTCTTCCCTTTAGGCAGGAGTTCTAGATCCATTTAAAAGGATGAGCCAGTCCATGTATAAGTGATTCACTTTGAGCATGTGGTTTTTAACCTGTTTCTTGCTGGACTTTATTTCTCTTTTTTTTCAAGGTTGGATGTTAAGAGCTGGTTTCAGCAACTCTGCTGTTCAGCCTGCTACTCTGACAGGGTCCTTCAGAAGGCAATTGACTGCCCCTCTATTTTGTTTTTGTTTTTCCTAACATATGCATTATACTTACAGTGCACCAGGCACGATTCTAAGTGCTTTATGCATATTACTCATTTCATTCTGACAACACACTCTAAAGTAGGTGCTCTTATTATCCCCATTTTCAGGGGAAGCAGCTGAAGCACAAAGAGGTTATTATACAACTTTCCCCAGGTCATGGGCTATTTCCTAGTGGATCCAGGTTTTCCCAAGGGCATCGTGATGGAAAATTTTTCATGTGACCCTCTTGGTCTGCTGCATGACTCAGTGGCCTTTGGCCAGTCTTGCCATTCCTGCCCCAGGATGCTAGGATTCATCACTGTGTTGTGTAACAGCTGCTGAGGTTCAAGACTCTGCAAAGGTATTTCTTCTTCTCCCAAATCCCCCTAGGACTTTTGTGCACATATGCATGTGTGTGCCCACACACATGAGCACACACACACACACGTTATAATCATGTATGGGAAAGGTGGGAGAAATATCAAAAGTGGACCCCTCACATGCTAGCAAGTAAAAAATTAAGTGTTTTTGCCTACTACTTAAGCATCTACTGCCTTGAACTTCCAAAACACCCATATGGTACCATGATAAGGGTTTATACGAACATTCAGTGCAGATAATAGGGTGAATGCTTGCCTAAATGGAGACAGACTAGGGGAGGGTGTTGCATGGTGATAAATTACCTGGTACTTCCAGAACAGGTGAAGTCACCCAAATAAAAATCTATCTCCTAACCCTTGGGCAGACCCAACTCGCACCATTGGACACAGCAGTGCTACCTCAAGAGCTCTGAGAATTTCCAGAGTTTCTGACCTCATGGCAACTGCAGGTTTGACCTACTGCTCCTCCAGGACCCTCACTGTGGCTCATCTCCTAGGGCTGTCACATTGTCTCTGCTCTCACCTTGATTCTCCTCTCCCTAATTTATATAAGCCACTTATGTGGTGGTAAGTTCTGGAAGGTTTGGGGAGCTGTAGGGGTGTTACTTTTGAAGCAACACAAGCAACCTGCCCCTGGAAACCCCTCCTGGGTCACTTTTCTGCAGGCTCCACATCCGCCATGCTGCCTAAAAATGGCCTCTCAAATTCTCTAATCCCCTCTTTGATTTTTACCCCACTCCCAAACTCCTGATCCTGCCTTGTGCAGAGAGACTTAGCGATGCCTTCGTTTTCTAGTATTAGAGACCACATCTTTGGTGTCTCATCTCCTCCAGCCAAAGTGGATCTCCATGGAATGTTTTCCTAAATAAAGGCAGTCCTGCCCTAAAAGGAACTCTGACTCCAACTGTTAAGATAATTATTTCCTGCCTCTACTATTTAGATATCATTTAAATCCAAACTGATTCATGGTCCCTCCTCAAAAGACTCAAAATGATTCTTTTTAGCCTGAGACACAGAGATAACAGCCACAAAAATTAGCAGAGAAGAGGGGAATCCACTCTGTGGTATGAATTACATAAATTTACACCCAACAAACAGTTCACTTCAGCACACATGCACACACACACACACACACACACCCCACATACACACCCTCTAAGTAATAAATCATATTCAGGTCTAGTGTAGGTTACATGTAAGGTTGACTAAAGTACACATGAGACTTTAACCAGGGGTGGCTGAACACTGTCTCTAGTTCCAGCCTGAACTTTTCTCTCAACTGCTTGTCCTTGTCTGTTTCTATGCCTGTGTCTTCTGAGAAGCAGACCCCACAATGGGATCAGGCACACAAAGAATTTATTCAGGGAAATGTCTGTGAGGAGAAAGCAAGAGTAGATAGGGAGAACCATCAGACTGCAATGCAGGTCTAACACCGTGAGAGGAGAAAGGGAAGGAAAGATTGGGTTGAAATAGTCTCAGACCTCAGCAAAGTTCTGAGAAAGTCTTGGCCAAGTTCATGGAGAGTCCCCAGGTGAAGGTGGCCCTTTGCAGCAATCCTACTTCAGGCAGGAGTGGATGGCCTCTGGTCCTTTTGCCATGCTCAGTTACTGGCTGGGGGCAGCTGGTGGAAGTGTGGTCTCTGCATGAGTGCCATGGTGGGTCCAATGGGTGGCGTCTGGGCTGTCTGTCACCTCTGCTCCAACAGCAGATTCTCTTAAAGGGATCTGAGTGGCACATCTCTGAGGCCACCACAGGGTCCCACCTTGTTCCTCTCCAGTTTTCTCCGGAAGTGATGCAAATTTGGTCCCTTCCTCATTAGAACTGAAATTAAGTATATTACTTAATTTAACAAACATTCATGGAATCTCCATGACCATATTCCAGACATTGCTCTTGGCACTAAGGATGTGAAATAAATAATACATTCCTCACTCTCCCAGGAACTTATAGTGTGGTGAGGGAACTGGACAGGGAAAGGGTTATGAAGCAGTCTCAGAAGTATAAGGTACTTTGAGAAGACTGAGAAGTTGGCCTTTACTTTGGGGAGAGAGGTTGAGGGAAGGGGTAAGACAGGGAAAGGCTTCATAAAGTAGGTAACACAGGGGGTCTGGACTTTGGGGCCTAATGCTCCCCAGGTGGCACCAGGGTCTGTGTGGCCTCAGACTTTTCCTTGTTAACCAGTCCACATGAACTGACAGGCTCTACCAGTGGCTTTGGGAAGGACTCAGGAAGTCTGGGCTACACTCAACAGCTGAGTTTACCTCCCACGGACAGGTCATTTCTGATAGAAAAAAAAGAAAAAGTCCAGAGTTGACTGATGGTAAGGCAAAGTCATACACCCACTTCCATTACAACACCACACAGGGACAAATCCTTCCAGTACAAGGAATATTTAGAAACGTGGCTCCGTTGAATGTGTGTGTGTCCAGCCTATGGGAAAGACTTAGAAAACAGCTTTCTCAGGACAACAACCTCTTTGGACTTAAAAGGCTCTGAAAACCAAGTTTATACCAATCCCACTCTTCCCCCCAAATTCAGAAGATTGTTCTCTTACAAGATGACAGGTGTCTGTATATTCTGAACTTGACCTTGAAGGAGAAAACAAGGACTGAGCTGACTGGCTGGAGGAAAGCAGCTATTTGGCTCTATCTGGACAAGTGGATGTGGCAGGTGACAGCTCGCAACTTCAATCTCTACTTTGTGAGCCTCCAGGAGCCACACACAATGGAGACAGGAATGCTGTCTAGTAGAAATGAAGTCATAGTTTCCAAAGAGATCCATACATTTGTGTGCATATTCATATGCCTAATTCCCTGAAGCTGACTGAGATAGAAGTTCCCTTAGTATGTTTCTGTTGTCACTGGTGTTTAAAGAAATCTTTCTATCTGCTGCAGAATGAATTAATTAGTCTAAAAGACTTTAAAGTCTTAGCTCCATCTTGCGAGGGGATTAGTCCAGTTTAATCCCCCAGGACATTTACTGGGAGCCAGTGCCTTAGAGCACAGGGTCTATTGACAGATGGGGCAGTTTCCTTGCTGTCTTAAAAGAATACACCCTCAGGTGATTCCGTGTGCCCAAGAACGGCACCAGTGAGCTCCACGAGAACTGTTCTCTCCGAATCCCTGGTCTGGCTGAGCTGGGTTCCTGAACTGCTTAGCTACTGCTGCCTAACACACCATCACCAAACTTGATGGCTTTAAACAGTAGGCATGTATTGGTGCTCGCAAATCTCCAGGTTAGCTGGGTGCTTCTTCTGTTCTTGGCTGGATTTGCTCACGTGCCTTTGATCAGAGTGGGTTGAGTCATCAGTGCTGCTAAGCTTGGCTGGGTCTCTGGGTTGAATGTCTTTGAGCGGATCCAAGATGTTGCTGCCATCACGTTGAATGACAAATCCAGTCACACATCTGGCCCAGTGACAAGTATGGGGAAATAGACTCCAGTTGTTCATGGGCAGAGCTGCAAGATTACCTGCGAAGGGCATGGATGTGGGACAGGGAGGGGGTGAAGACCTGGGGTCATTTTCACCATCCATCTCACCATCCCCAACTTCTTTGTCTGCCCCACAGAAGTCTGGGGGCGGGTCAGGAGTCAGAAGGGTTTTCTAAGCAATGGGTCAGGTTGACCTTGTCTCTGAAAGTCTCATACTGCCTTGACCTCACTGCTGGTGTCAGAAGTCCTTTTTGGTTCACTCACTTTTGACTTTTGCAGAAAGCAGAGTGGTCCAGTACCGTTCGCTTCGTTTTGAACAACCGATGCCGATGAACACAGGGCTGCGTCTTCTTATCTTAAAACAACACAATGGTCCTGATCAGGTTTTCTGATCAGGAAATCCAGGCTCCACAGTAATCATTCACTCTTGATAATTCATAAGGATTATGACTGTAAGGCGTGACAAGCACAAACAATACTTTTAAAGAAATCTCCCATCGACTGTCACCCAGCCACCAACTGCGCTTTTGTACAAAATGAGAGTCAGCTGATTTAAGATTGTTATTTTATTATTAGGATTGTTATTTTATTACTGCAGATTGTTACTTTATTTTATTACTTACAGTGTTTGCCCATCTCACTATTTCACCTCCATGTCTGGATGCACAGGGATGAGTCCCTTCAGGCAGGCACACCCAACAGGATCCATATCCCATTGCTAATTAATCAAGGGACAGACAGCTTCTGACCTAACCAAGCCAATTGTCTGGTAAATAAAAATTCTGGGCTGAGATGCACATAGCCTGCAGCAGTATCAGGTCCAAGGCAGAGGGGATCTAAGGACAACCTGCTGAGGTCTCTAGGGTGGTCCCATTTGGGAGGTTTCCCTACATCTCATTGTTTAACAACTTCATGGATTCCAGGAGATGCTGCAATGTTCTTCCAATGAATATCTCCTTTAAAGAAAATTTAGCTAGTCAGAATTGATTTCTGTTGCTTACAACCAAAAGAACTATCACTAGCATACTTCTAAAAGTTGACTGTTGAAATAGCTCATGGTCTCCACTTCACTATTATTTCAACAGTCGGGTGGAGAGAGTAGCCAACATACACAGGGATTTCGGATAATGAAACCTGGGGCAGCAACCTCTATCAACATGTTAAATGTACATATCTTTTAACCCTTGTTAAAGGGTTCTACTTGTAGGAATTTATCCCACAGATACAACGTCCTTCCAGCTGACAAATGTGTAAGAATATTCACTAAAGCATTGTTTTTAATAGTAAAAGATTGAAAATAATCAAATGTTCATCAGAAGAAGATTGACAAATATCCAAATATCAGAATACTGTGCAGCTGGAAAAAACACTGGGGCAGATCTAAAGGCACTGATAAGGAATTATTTTCAGGACCATAGTTAATTTTTCAGAATCAGGTTGCAAAATAGTGCGTAATATATACTAACCATTCATATTTTTATTTATTTATTTTTATTTTTAAAGATTTAGTTATTTATTTGAGAGAGGGAGAGAGAGCACTTGCGCATGGGTGGGGGTGGAGGGGGGTGGTGTGTGCTGGGGCACAGGGAGAGGGAGAGAATCCGAAACAGACTCCATGCTGAGCGCAGAACCCACTGCGGCGCATGATCTCAAGACCCTGAGATCGTGACTGAGCTGAAACTGAGAGTTGGATACTTAACTGACTGAGCACCCCCAGGCCCCCCAACCATTTATATTTTTAAGTAAAATATAGTATATATATACATATCTCTGGAAGGACACACAAAGAGCTGGTAAAGGAACCATTTTAACTTTGTACCATAACAGATGTATAGGAGCATGCATTCATTACCCATTTACAAACATGAGTGAAATACAGTTTTTTTAAGAAAGAAAACTACTCTCTGAATGCCCGTGTCCCTATCTTCCAGGGTCAGGAGCCCACACGCACTGTCACCACCAGAACCCCATGGCTGCTGCAGATTAAACCCTCCTGTCCTGCTTGGAGGATTTCTCCATCAGCTCTGATCACCCTGAGGCAGTTTCCACCATCGTAACACCTGAGGCAGGGCCTTTCCCTTGGGGTAAGCATGGAGCCCATAGATGAACTGGCAGTGAGGTGAGCTGAGGGGGAGCAGGCTTGCGGGCCTGACCCCCCAGGAAAATCATGGCAGATCATGTGATGACTGTTGTCCCTAAATCTAATCAGATGCTTCCATTCTGCCTATTCATCAGAAGGCCAACATCTCTTTCTTTCCCCTCCTTTAAACAGTGTCCTATCTCCCTTCCCCAGCCCTGAAATGCACTCTCAAAATAAGGGTAAAATGGGTACATTCATCCTTTCATTAATTCAGAACCACTTTAGTGCCAGGCATGGTTCTAGAGCCTGGAGGTATAGCAGCGACCCAAACAGATGAGGTCTCTGTCCCTCTGTCCTTAGGGAATTGCATTCCAAGGGGAGAAAAGTGTGATTGCAAAAAAAATAAACAGATAAACAAGATAGATAATTATAACCCGTGACAAGTGATCTGAAGGAAACACATAAGGTGTTAGGGAACTGGGGTCTGGGGCCAGGTAGGGGGCTGGCAGTGAATGGGTTTCAGGGGTGCTTAGCAGTGGCCTCACTAAAAAGAGGTGACATGTAAACTAACTGTTGAATGACAAGAAGGAGCCAGCCCGGTGAAAGTCTAGGAAGGAGAGTTTTAGGATATGGGGACAGTAAGTGCAAAGGCCCTGAAGCGGTAAAGGATTTGGCATGTTTGATGGTGGCCAATGAGGCCAATGTGGAGGGTAAAGAGAAGAGGTCCAAGAGGCAGACAAGGTCATCTGACATCACCTACCAACCACTTTACCTACTCATCCACCATTAGATTATCATGAATCTCTTCACCGCAATGTCAAAAAAAAGCATAAATGCCTTTGACTTCACCACAGTCTATAAATTGCTCCAGCATCTTCCTAGACCATATGAACAGATTTCCAAAGTTTCAATATCTCATCACTTAGGTCACCCATACGACTCAAGTCTGCCACTGCAGGGGAAATTTATTTTCTGTTTCAACTGTTCTCTGTCAGTTTCTCCCCTCTCCTCTGTGGTTGACCCTCAACAACTCTGATAGACAACTTGCTCAGATTAGCTGAATGTTGGCAAGTCCTTACTTCACTCTGTTTGGTCTGAATGCAAATCCCATCTTGTCACTCATTTCCTGGGTGACTTTATCAGCATGAAGCAAATTACTTGTCTCTCTGTGCCTCAGTTTCCACACCCATAAAGGGGGGCAAATAATGGTACTCACTTCAGGGGGTTGTTGAAGACGTAAATTAGGTAATACGTGCCCAGTGACTGCACCCAGGAAGCCTCAGTGACTATTGGCTGTGATTCTTTATGACCCCAGGGGAAGTCTTTTGCATTTCAATAGGAAGACTGTCTTCCAGAATTTTGGTTATTCAGGAAGTGTGTGAACTTTGACGTTCAGGTGTATCTAATTTGGGGGAGTGCAATAGGGCACTGGTGGTGTTTGCCATGTGAAGGCTTATCTGCCTGTGGTGTGAACTGGCCAGGCTACTCACAGATGCATGGATCAGTGGGTCCTTCATGAGGGCCTCGCAGGGGCCTGATCTCATAGGACAGGTGTGCAACCTTCAGAAAGTCTGGGGAAATTCCACAGACATGACGTGGCCTGATGATATGGGCTTTTAGAGGCTCCTTAGCTTAGCTCTTCAAAATTTTAGTAGGATAATAGAATAACTGCTCTTGTTTTAAACCATTATGTTTTGTGCTGATTCATTACCTGACAATTGATCGCTGGAACAGGGAGTTAATGGAGGATTATGTTTTAGGCTATTGTGGGGTTTGCTGAGTCTCCTCCAAAGCTCATGTGCTCAGGTATTAGACTGCTAGAGAGACAGAGAGCATTAGAGAGACAGACAGACAGACAGACAGACAGACTGAGAGAGGAGATTTTCTTGATCAGAACTTTCAGCTATTTGGGGGACATTTCCATCTATTCCAGGTGAAAAATACTACCCTCCATTATTAGAGTTTGCTGCTGTGTCCTTACTGGGGTGTGTGAACTACTCGGTGATAAAATAGAAAACGAGAAAGTGGGGCCCCCATGGCTCCTAATTACATGCACAGGTACATAGGTACAAAGGTAGGGACCTTTCACCCCCTTTGAATGAAGCATTCTTTCATCTTCCCAGACTTGTGGGAAGATTTGACTGCTATAATTAGCCTTGTTTTGTGTGTTTGTGCAGATTACAATATTAAGTGCACACAGCATGTGCCTTCATCAGCTGCTGTTCCCTTGAAGCAGGATCCAAATGATAAGGCTCCAGGATAAAAAGAAGGCTTGGGCCCTTGCCTGAGAGGCGGGGAAGGCCTGGAACATCCCACAGGGTAAGTGCCCTTTGCCATCCTCCCAGCAGGGGTCGAAGCATAGAGCCTGGAATTCCCGAGAGTCTGTGCTCATTGCTCTGGTAACGTTTGGTGAGGCTGAGAATGTCCGAATTTATTGTAGATGGTGAGCATCTGGACAATCGCGATTTTTCTGCTGGGAGCCGTCGAAGGTAGGAAACATCACCTGCCCCCAGGGAAGGGCATAAATGCAGCATCTCAGCACTGGCCAGAGGAAGCCCAACCATGGCAGGGCAGGCTTTCAGCGGCTCCAGACAACCCTGAGGTCCCAGAGCGGGGCGGGGCAGTGGGGGGGCGGGGAGGCTGACCTGCTGCCTGAGAGAGCAGGCACTTCGAACGGGACCCACGTCAGAGCATCACTGCACTGGCCGGTCTTCATGTCCAGGTGCTCTAGGCTAGACTTTTCTAGGTAAAGCATTAAACACCCACCTGGGCTAACATACTGACTTATCAGTGTGCATTATCCCATTAGTCAAATAAATAGATCTGGAGAGCTGGGGATGCGAGCTTCTAAGTTCTGATGGTGGCTCCAAGTGGCCGCACAGCTGGGGTCTCTGTGGAATTCAGTGGCACTGGTCCCAGATCAGAAGGTGGCACTGGGGAGAGGCAGGGTGTCTCCATTGTCTTCAGAGTGTCCCCAGACAGGAGAGTGAGGACCGGAGCAGCTGTGACCTCCCAGAGCCTGGGCGCTGAGCCGTGAGCAGATTCATCCTTTCCCTACAGCAAAGGAAGCTTGCTATGAACAAATCGGGTGCTTTTCTGACTCGAAGCCCTGGGCGGGGACTGCAATCAGGCCCCTGAAAATTCTCCCCTGGAGCCCCGAGAAAATCGGCACCCGCTTCCTGCTCTACACCAACAAGAACCCAAACAACTTTCAAGTGAGACCTCTGTCATTTTAGCGTCATTGTGACTGGGGGAGGGGTTGTGCTCACCCATCAGACTAGAAGTTCCTTGTCTCCCTGTACCCTCCTCCCCCACCGTGCTCTGTCGCACCTTATCCCTCCAGCCGCTCCCCAGGCCTAGCCAGACCTGGACAGAGTAGGTTGTCTGTAAAATGTTGGCTCGAATGAATGAATTGTTCACATTTGCCAGAACCTCTAACTGGTTATGGGATTCTGGTTTGGGGCCAAGAGCTTGCCATCTACCAAGAACCCTATGAAAGGTAAGACTGTGAGCTGTAATCCTGCCCCACTGGAGGTAGTAATTCCTGACTGGGTGTGGGTGGGTTGGGGGCAGGGGCAGGCAGGAAAAGGAGAGTCAGGGCGGGCTTCCTGTAGGGGGTGGCTTTTGTGCTAAGCTTGGAAAGGTCATGGCATTGAGACAGGTGAGATGGGGAAGAAGAAGCTGGCCCGAGTGACTGGGCTGCAAAATAATGCAAAATTCTGCTTTTGTCACAGACTCTCCTTCCCTCTGACCCATCGACGATTGAGGCGTCAAATTTTCAAACAGACAAGAAGACCCGGTTCATCATCCATGGCTTCATAGACAAGGGAGAAGAGAACTGGCTGCTGGACATGTGCCAGGTAGGGGCTGGCTCCCAGCCCAGCAGTCTGCCTCCCCTGCCCGCTAAAGCTCCCCCCTTTCAGCGAGCGCAGCAGATCAGCTTGAAAACACGAAATCCCTACATATCCCTACATAAGAGGTTATCTTTACGCAGTTAGAATGCCTCTCCTTGCAAAAATAAGAACTGACTTCCACAGTTCCGGACCACATCCGTGGCCTGAAGCGGTAGCATTTGCTGGGCAGGCACACATGTCCACGATCTTACTTCTGGCAAAATCAAGGCCAAAGATCTGCTTTCTTTTCGAGTGAGGGCATCTGGTTTGCCTGTAACTGAAGGATTATGTTCTTTTTGTTCATCCCTGAGATGATGCGTTGCTACAACCATTTATTTGACAAATGGAGAACTTACGATGGACCAGGAGACCAAATGGCAGAATAGGAAGTGCCAAAACTATATGTAAGACTGCGTCTACCAGTTAGAAGGACAGACAACGGAAGAACACACACACACACGTGCACACACTCTTGCACAGGCACCCACACGAATACGTAACATGCCATCATCCTTTCCTCTGATGCATACACTGATGCAATCTATCTCTCTGACACCTAAGAATGTACCCTAGCAACCTGCCTTCCCCACACATGTTAATAATTCCCGCCTATAATGCCAACAGGGAAAGTTACAAACCTAGAAAATGAAAGTCATTCTGCAGTTGGCCTTGATTTACCAGGCGTTTAGCTCTTGCCATCTCATCTTTCCCATCATTAATAAGTATCTTTTTTTTAAAGATTTTATTTATTTATTGGGGGGGGAAGGGGCAGAAGGAGAGAATCCCAAGCCGACTCCGCATTGAGCACGGAGCCCCACGTGGGGCTCGATCTCACGACCCTGAGATCATGACCTGAGCCGAAACCAAGAGTCGGTTGCTCAACTGACTGAGCCACGACCACCCAGGGGCCCCTCATGAATACGTATCTTAGTGGATAAGTCATAAGATATCGTTTACACCCCAAATTCCTCCGGTTGGTAAGAGAATCCTCAGGGTTGCTTTAAAAATAAAGGTCCTGAGAAACAGCTCTTGGTCTCTGTGTGTATGTGATCACACTTATTAGGATCACATATGTGAAAAATTCTATTTTTCTGATCTAACTAAAATGTAGATTTTAAGTTCATAGTACCATTTTATTTTATTTTTTTTTTAAAGATTTTATTTGAGACAGAGAGAATGAGAGACAGAGAGGACGAGAGGGAAGGGGGCAGAGGGAGAAGCAGACCCCCTGCCGAGCAGGGAGCCCGATGCGGGACTCGATCCCAGGACTCCAGGATCATGACCTGAGCCGAAGGCAGTCGCTTAACCAACTGAGCCACCCAGGTGCCCCATAGTACCATTTTAAACTCAAGCTGGTCGCATGCACTACCTGGCAAGAAGGTCTAAGGTTATTATCAGTTTCTTTGACATCCTGGAAGAAGTTTTCCATTCAGAATTCTTCAATCTCTTTTAAGTCAGTGCAGTTTTGTTTTTCAAATATCTGCTATATGTGTTTCCTCCATGAAATACTGTGCTATCTTGACTGTAAAAACTTAGTAAATGCCCAGCAGCCTGGGGTGAAGGCAAGGCCAGTTACTGGCAGCATTGCCACTAGGCTAAGAGGATGGCTAGAGGTCAAATCCACAAGGTCATTTAGACCTTTGCCACCAGGGAGTGCACTTGACACCTTTCCTCTTCAAAATAGGGCTCTTCTAATGATGCCACTGCTTCCCCACGACCTAATCAGCTTTACTGAATTTGGTCAAAGAAAACCAGGGAATGGCCAGCTTTTAATTAATCTACAAGCTAGAGAGGGAATGGATTTGCCTTTCCTGTAGCGAGCACTCCGAGGGCTAATTCCCAACTGACAGGATTCCTAACAAAGCCTAGAGTGTCTCAGTGGCCAACAAGGAAAAGACCCAACGACCAATAATAACTCTTAGCGACCATTTCAGAGCCCTGGTTGGATGTGGTTTCACGTGCCCCTATGATAACATCCTGGCGTCTCTTCAACACCAGAACATGTTCAAAGTCGAGGAGGTGAACTGCATCTGCGTGGACTGGAAGAAAGGTTCCCAAACCACGTACACACAGGCCGCCAACAACGTGCGGGTGGTGGGCGCGCAGGTGGCCCAGTTGCTCAGCATGCTCTCGGTGAGTCCGCTGGCTGGGCTGCTGCCGAGGCAGGCAGCGCCCACTGGTCTCTGTTGGCTGAAGAGGCAGCTGGGAGTTAGATATTTAAAAAAGAAATAGAAAGAATTGGTATTTGTCTCAGAATCTTACTTCTAACACTGAAATTTGCCTTAATAATGACACGGCAGTGGAAGAAAAGTCTGTAATAGGTAACACTTAAGAGGTGGGGACTTTTATTATCATCTTCCATTGACAGATATGAAAACTAAGGCCCAAAAAGATCAAAGGATTTGCCCCCCAAAGCATAGCACGGGCTAATACAAGAGCTGCCTAGCGCCCGGGTGCCCCCCACTACACCAGGCCCTCTCTCCGTGGGACAAATACGACATCGCCAGGGAGAGTCACGTGGAACCAAAGGGGAAGCATTTGCCCTTTTGATGATCCTATTGGTGTCCGAGAACTTCGTTTGTCACAATCAATTCAGCTGTTTTTATCTACCCTGCTCTTCCATTTTGGCTACTTCTTTAAGTCTTTAATCCTTTCAGTGAAGTCACTAACTCTTCATGATTCTGTTCTATACCAAATAAAGGCCCCAGCCATTTCTGTCTTAGAGTTAAGGGGTCTACAGAAGATCCGGTTGTTTCTAACTACTTCTGCACCCCTGCAAAAATTAAAACCAATGGTGTTTGTTCTGGAGGCACTGAAGATCAACGAATGAGTACAAATGGGTGAACACCTCTGAGCCCCACATGTGCAAACACTCGTAGCTTTATGTCGTTTGTTTGTTCTCCAGTATTGGGGGAGGGCGGAGGGCACAGCGTCAGGAGCTCTGCTAAGAGGTCAAAAGGATACATCCCAGCCCTGAAGAAGCTCATGATGAAGACTTACAATGACAACAGAGTATGGTCAGCATTCTAATGGGGGCACTACAGGGCTTAATGGGAGCTCATGAGGGGGCAGCTAATTCAGGCGGGGGGAAGGGAGCTAGGGGAGTGATTAAGGATGTCTCCCAGGGAGAGACTTTTACGTAGAGAGCTGATGTGTAGGCTGTTTTGACATGAGCTGGGCAAGTGGTTGCGGAGTGGATGGCAAGACCCAAAGATGAGAGAATATGATGTATCTGAGGCCTGAAAGTTCCACATAGGGTTTGGCTAGAATCTAGAAAAATGAATGTTGAGTCAGGAAAGTTCTGAGGGCCTTGTAATGACTTTGGGCTTGATCCCGAGGACGGTGGGAGCCATAGAAGGTTTTCAGCAGAGGAGTCCCATTAGGTTTGCATGTTACAAAAACCACGGCACAAAAATGTTCTGAAAATACAATCTTCCCTCTCCAGGAAAACTACAGCTACTCACCTTCCCAAGTCCACCTCATCGGCCACAGCCTGGGAGCCCACGTGGCTGGAGAGGCAGGGAACAGGACTCCAGGCCTGGGCAGGATTACAGGTAAGGCCTGAGGGGCAGGGCCCCAGGTTTTGTCCCCAGTATCCCCAGAACGTGGTATAAGCCTACAGTCCAGCTAGAAGCTGGCCCAAAGTAGTCTGTCCCCTCAGCCGTGGTAGAGCTGGTGAGAGCCCACACAGGACATTTCAGGAAGCCCCCAGGAGGCCCATCTTTGTGGAAGGAGAAGTAGTGCTTTTGTTTCCCCTTGTTTCCCTTTGCTTCTTCCACTTCTGTCCCCACCCATCCTCTCTAGATCCATGTTTCCTGGCAGTGTGGGTCATTCAGCAGGACTAAGCACCCAGGAAAATGGAGAAGAAAGCTAGTGTGAACCTGAGCAAACACAATTAAGAGTCCACGTTGTTAGTCCCTGCCCCCTTCTCTTTGAAATCAAGGGCAGAATGGCACATGAAAGTCACACACTTCCTGGTAGAGGAAACCCAGCCACCAGTCCTGCAGATCGTTCTTTTAACCCAAGCAAAGCCTCTAATGTATAACAACAGCAACAAAATATATCTATATAATACCATTATAATAATATAATGCTATTATCATTATTATAGTAAGCATAGATGAAGTGCCTACTTGTTCCAAATGCTATGCCAAGTGCTTTACATTTCCTCACTTAATTCTCAGAACTGAAGAAACAAGCTCAGGAAATTGGATAACCGGCCCCAAATCATGCAATGAATCAGGGGCGGAACTGAGATTCAAACCCGGTTCTGCTGTCATGTGGCTCAAGCAAGCCTCTACTTTATAGGAGCTCTCCCTTTTATTTTCAGTAGACAATTATGTTTATGCCTTTTCAGTTGCTCTGGCCAGACTGCCAAAGAGCTATTGACAAATTCAGGAGCCCTGCCAAGAAGGAGGAAATAACAATAATCAATATTTTACTTATATGCCCATGATGATATGCCAGGCACTGTGCTAAAACCTATATATCTTATCTCATTTAATCTTAGTATAACCACATTATTACCCGGATTTTATAAATGGGGAAACCGAGGCACACAAAAAAAGGTTGCATGATTTGCCCAAGGTCATGCCGCTTGCCCAAGAAACAGCTGAGTAGGGATTTAGAGCCACGTTGCCTAGTTCCAGAATCTGTGTTCTTAATTATGATACCATACTACTTTTTTCTTCAAACTTGTGAAGAGGAAAAGAATGTTAAAGGAGAAAGATCTGCAAGTATGGGAGAAAATAATGTGGGGGAAAAAAATCCTTGGTCAGACAAATTTAAATCTCTTGGCTCACCTGCCCTTTTTTTTTTTTTATTAACATACAATGTATTATTTGTTTCAGGGGTACAGGTCTGTGATTCATCAGTTTTACATAATTCACAGCGCTCACCATAGCACATACCTTCCCCAATGTCCATCACCCAGCCACCCCATCCCTCCCACTCCCCTCCACTCCAGCAACCTGCTCTTCTTTATCCATGCACTGGAGCCCTCTACTGAGGAGCAACATTGAAACTCTCTGTCCCTATATTCAATACACAGGGCCATGGCACTGCATGACTTCAGAGTATGGCATCCCTTGGGTTGAGCAATGCATAGCCTGAGCAACTGTACACCGTGGTCCTGCTGGTACCTATGGCCAGGTCTTTTGGTCTGCATCACTGATCATCTCTTTTAGGGTTGGATCCTGTAGAAGCAAGTTTTCAGGGTACACCTGAAGAGGTTCGACTCGATCCCACCGATGCTGACTTTGTTGATGTGATTCATACAGATGCAGCTCCCCTCATCCCATTCCTGGGTGAGCCCAATGATGCTTTAGCTGCAAGCATGTGCCATTGTGTTTGAACCAAGGGAGCCCTCTATGGTGAAAAGCTCATTGCTGTCCCAAACATTTCAGGTTTTGGAACAAGCCAACTGTTGGGTCACCTTGACTTCTTCCCCAATGGAGGAGAGGAAATGCCAGGATGCGCGAAGAACCCCCTGTCCCAGATCGTGGACCTAGATGGCATTTGGGAAGGTAAATCCAGAGCAGCGCGTCACATCCCAGCTGTACAAGTGACAAAGAATGACAAAACAGTTGCTTAAAGCAATTAATTGGTAGCTACCTAATGAAGAAAAGAAATACCATGAAAGCAAACATCCTGGCTCTAAGAGAATTTTTCTGCCAATTCTCCCTTGGGAGTCAGTGATATTGTTCAAGCGCATGTAACTGGCTTCAATTCTGTAGCCAAAATAGAATATTCCCCAATCGTTTCAAAGGCAAGGTCATTTGCACAATGGGAGTCACTACTCCTTTATGTTGGGTCAGGATGAGAAATGATCACCGGTAGGGAAGGCTACGCTGAGCCTGTGCTGTTCCAGGTGGTTATTCTTTGTTGCTGGTGGAGCGCACCTGGGGTAGAGGTCCTCCTCCAGATACAGATTCTATATCTGATGAGGTCAAAAGGACAATGGATAAGTGAACTTTTCAGCCCAAGTCATCACTTGGCACCACACAGGTTTAAACTTTTAGTGGTCTGACCGTATCTAAGGAGTATAGATTTTTATTGAATTTGATCAAAATAACTCAGCACGTATGGATGCCATCAAAGCAGGTATTAAGAATGCAGATTTATATGTTTGTCTCTTACAACCTTCTGAGGGTTTACATGGATAGGGTTGCTTAAGCTCTCCATGAGTAATGATCAAGCAAGTTCAGGTCATGTCTAGCAGGTGCGCTGTGACCTCTGTCCCTTAACAGGAGATATGGGGGCCAAAGAAGGTTATCAGGAAAGGCAAGAGGCTATGCAAGAGAGAAAAGAGCCACCTAAAGTTACTCGACTCTCCTTTTTATTCACCTAAACACAGCATGGAACTATCCTAAATGTCCTTGCCCTGGTTTTGTCATGTCTGAGAGGTCACGTCACATCTGGCTGTGTCTTCAAGGACCTCCAGCCTGGTGCCTGGGACACAGGATGGCACAATAGTTAGAGGCAAGGGCTCAAGCACCATATGGGCTTGGGTTTAATCCCCAGTTCTGCCCCTTCCTCACTATAATCTGTACATCTGAGGCTGGAATTTGTATATCAGTCTGTACTTAGGAATGGTATGGTACCCATGCCCTAGAAAGGCGAGGATTATAGGAACAATGCATGTGGAGTACTCAGAACATTGCATGGCACACAGAAATCTGCCTCTTTAAGTTAACTGTCATTTCTTTTGGACTTACCTTAAATTTACCTTACCTTAAATTTCTGAAAATGTGGTCCCACTTTGGAACCTGTCCACTTGGAGAGAGAGACATTGTTGGCCCCTGACCTGACCACCTATGCAGACTTCCTCCTTTCTTTCCCCAGGAACTCGGGACTTTGTGGCTTGCAATCACCTGAGAAGTTACAAGTATTACTCAGAGAGCATCCTCAACCCTGCTGGGTTTGCTTCATACCCCTGCGCTAACTACAGGGCCTTTGAGTCTGTAAGCGATCATCCCTCCTTGATGGTGGTTGTCCTGCTGTGTTGGAAATTTGCAGTTTCTGACCATCCCTTACTTGTTTTGGATTGCCCCTCAGAGTTTATGATCCTGGGAAGCAGAGGGGAAAAAAATTTTAGGCAGGTGGTGCCTAAAATTCTAGATAAGTCATGTGGGTGAGGAAGATGCTGGGAAATCAGAAGACCCATCATTTCAATGATCTAGAAAGGTTTCCTGCAAAAGGCAGTGTTTGAATCTGGCTTGGAAAATCATAGATTTTAGGAGGAAGATAAGGGGTGCACATTTCTGCCAAGGGCAGAGCAAGGACAGAGCAAGGACAGAAGAACGTATGAGAGAAGAATTCATACGCCAGAGAGAAGGAAAGGTGGATGCTCAGGTTCTAGATACCAGGCTGGGGGTTGGGCCTCTGAAATTGACTGCAGCATATTTACACCACGGAAATTGGCAAATGCTAGGCTCTCGCTCTCGGGGCTTTTTGTCCCAGAGTTGGCTGTTGATCATTCACCAGCACATCACGTGATAGGATGTGTCATCAATCTAACCTGGGGCCCAGGCATCAGTATATCCTGATGGGATGTACATCAGTCTTGGGAGGTCCTGTCCTGGGTGAAGGTCAGTTAGAAATCAATCTCCCTCCTGTTACAGGTGAGGGAAGTCAGGCTGTAGGAGAATTGCTCCCCGAGATGTGTGGGTCAGAAAAAGACCAGTTCACACCTTACAGCTAGATCTCTCTCTTCTTCTTAGAACAAGTGCTTCCCCTGCCCAGATCAAGGGTGCCCCCAGATGGGCCACTACGCTGATAAATTTGCCAGCAAGACAAGTGGCGAGCCGCAGAAATTCTTCCTGAACACAGGAGACTCCAGCAATTTTGCTCGTAAGTTGTATTTTGCCCCTGCTCACCCACGTCAAGGAAGTTGAGCTTCTGTTAGACAAGAGGGGCTTGGCTCTAACCTGAGCTACTTGGGAGCACCTTCTATCATAGTGAAAGGACACATCTGCCCAAACGATCCCATTTAAGACTCGGCCTAAGGATTTGGAAAGAGTCTGCTTTTCTTCCATTTTGTGACAATAACATGAAATGAATAGAAGCATAAATGATGGGATAATAGCCACTTGCCCATCTCTGTGGCAATTTTTATACCCCTGCATTTTTACCATTCCACAGTCCATTGTTCTTTTCATTCTGAAGACTGTGTCATGCACACCCGTTCTTCTATCCATTCATCAAACGTTTATTCGGGACCAGCTCTTTGCTGGGCTCAGCCCCTTAAGAGGCCCAGTTCCTAATGCCCCATTTTCCCCTCTCTGTCCCTCTGTCCCCGATGCCCCTGGCAGGGGTCCCTCTCTGGTGAAGGATGGGTGGGAATCAGGAAGGGGTGATTTCTCCCAAAAATCTGCTGAATCGTCTAGGACATAGGGTAGAGACAGGACATTGTTGGGCCACCTTGTGCCAACCTGTCTTGTGACAGTTCCCTAAGAAGTTGCCCTGTAAAAAAGACAGTGTTTAGGGGCGCCTGGGTGGCTCAGTTGGTTGAGCGACTGCCTTCAGCTCAGGTCATGATCCTGGAGTCCCTGGATCGAGTCCCGCATCGGGCTCCCTGCTTGGCAGGGAGTCTGCTTCTCCCTCTGACCCTCCCCCCTCTCATGTGCTCCCTCTCTCATTCTCTCTCTCTCTCAAATAAATAAATAAAATCTTTAAAAAAAAAAAAAGACAGTGTTTATATAAAGACATAAATATAACATCTGTCTTATCTAGGTTTTGAAGTCAGGTTTATTGAGGTACAATTTATATACAGCAAAATTCACTACCCTCTGTGGAATAGAGTTCTTTGAGTTTTGATAGATGAAGAGCCATGTAACCATCTCTGCAATCAAGATGTAGAACACTTCCATCACTCTACATATTTTTAAAAAGGACACTGGTTAATCAATCCTTCTACTGTTGTAGGGATGCATGAAATGCTGGCCCATATTTCAAAACAACAAATTAAACATGCAAAAACCACATATTCATTCATCAACCAACACTTATTTATGAGCCACAGACTACGCTAGACACTGGGGATGCAGGGATGAGAGAGACAGTCTATGCGTGCAAGGTACATCCCGGCAGAGAAAGCGGGACTGAGCACGCAGCTACGCTCGGCCTGGGTGCGGCAGGTCGCTGCTGTGGAACCGTGGAACCGAGGACCTGACCCTGAAAGGGACGGGGACAATCTCTCTGAGGATGTGAAAGCCGAGTAGGAGTGAGGCAAGCGATGTGTGCTGTTTATGTACATATGTGTGCACGTGTGCGGGTGTGTGTACTCAGTGTAGTTATATGTGTGTAGGTTGTGTGCATGCGTGCTCATGGGCACTGAGACAGCTCTGCAGGTATAGATCTGGGTAACTGAGCCCTGCTCTCTGCTGGACACCACTTGGGCCACTGGGGCTGCATAGATGTGACACAGACCTGTTGTCACAGGACAGCACTCTTGAGCCACCTTTCCAAACATGGGAACAAGCCCGTGTCCCTTCTCTTTTCATCTCATCTCCTAGTGCGGTCCCTCTAGAGCAGAGCTGTCCAACAGAACTTTCTGCCATGATGGAAATGTTCTCTGTTGTCCAATACAGTAAGGGGTAGCCGCATGTGGTAATTTAGCACTTGCCATGTGGCTAGTAAGACTGAGCAATTAATTTTTGATCTTATTTAATTTGCATTTAAATTTAAGCAGCCACATGTGGGTAGTGGCCCCTTTCTTGGGCAGTGCGGGTCTAGAGGGGATGCTGCTAGAGATGTCCTTCTCCTTATGGCCTGGTTTGAGTTGTACCTTAACAGGTAGGATTTCTTATATTTTGATGTCTTAGTGTAAGGGGGTGGGGGACAGGATCTGAAATTTGGGTCAACTGTTTTATGCATGAATAAATTGAACTCTTTTCTATCCCCTGTGCAGGCTGGAGATACGGGGTTTCCCTAACACTGTCTGGAAGAACAGCCACTGGTCAGGTCAAAGTTGCTTTGTTTGGAAGTAAGGGAAATACTCATCAGTTTGATGTCTTCAGGTGAGTTTCCTTTTTTAGCATCATATCTCACTGGCTGATATACAGGGCCTTCAAATCCATGTACCGAAATGCTTATCATCTTTTTATCAATTGATTTTAAATTATTTACTTTATGTGGTAAAGTCAATTTCAGACTTCTGCTGACAATTTTCTTTTCTCAATTATAAAACCAGGCATTTAGTTTTTTCTCTTTCAGTAGATGCATTTTTAAAAGAATATATCTAATATTACCCGCCCCCCGATGTCATGTTTCCTGATTAGCATAGAAACACACGCTTGTTGGGTTAAATGAAGTGGATAACTTATTACTATACAAATAGTTCTTCCAGAAAAAAAAAAATAATAGGAAGGAATTATATAGTTTTCTATAAGAACATTTTGAGTAGAAATTAACTTGAGTTTGAGAAAACAATATTCAAATAATAGTATGAGGCTGCTGGCGTATAACGGGCTCCTCCATTTCTTCATCCATTATTTGAGAATTAATTTTTAAGAACTGATCTCAGCAATCTCGAGTAGAAAAAAGTGTTTTGGCCTTATCTGTCACTAGAGCTTGTTTCTATCTCTTTATTTCAAGGGGGATTCTCAAACCAGGCTCTACCCATTCCAATGAATTTGATGCAAAGGTTGATGTTGGAACAATTGAAAAAGTCAAGTTCCTCTGGAATAACAACGTGGTAAACCCAACCTTCCCCAAAGTGGGCGCAGCCAAGATCACCGTGCAAAAGGGAGATGAGAAAACAGTGTATGTATATCTTCACTGGCTTGTGCCTAAGGATGTTGGTAGAGATTGGTGCTTGTAATGGAAACTCGCCCCAGAGAGTTAGTCATGGTTCAGCCAGCAAAGCCAAGACAATCTACCCATCTGGTGCCCTTTCTTTGCGGGCAAGCAATTGACAGATGGCATAAAGCTTTTCTGTCGGGTGTTCTCAGCCCTATCTGAGAAGGATACAGATGGTATCACCGTGCCTTCAAGGAAAGATAAGGAGGAAAAATGAGAAAGAGAAGAAAGAAATAATTTTTGATGGTATAAGCTTATAAATATGAGCTAGAGAGTAGCTACCTTTTAAAGAGGGGAAGATCATGAAATTTCAGGATAATTTAAAAAAGCAATTTTAGCAAAATATATAAAATCTGAGATAGGACAAGGGAGAGCTGAGGTAACAATCCTTGCAGAATCTTTATCCTGACTTTCAGTGTCCTTTACTGTAGAGCAGCTGGAGGGATGTGGGCATAGTGACCTGAGGGGGGCAAAGCGATTGTCCCCCAAGGCTGGGACCACAACTGTGGTCAGTAGAACACTCCTGGGGTGGCTTTGTGGAGGGGATCCTGGGAACATGGTCACTGATGGTCTTGAGGTTTGGGAAGTTAGGTGAGGTTGCTCGACTCGGACCTCAGAGAATGTGACTCCCCCAGGCAGGGAGGGTGGGTTGGCAGACTTCACAGTCACATCTCAGGCTGAATGACCCCTGTGGAGTCCTCCCTATCCCTGTGAGTCAGGGAGGACAGAGGGACTGGTCCAGCCAGGTGGTAATGCAAAAGGATCTCTCAGCTAGAGCAGAGCACTAAGGAAGCTGGTGGAGAGCCCTCTGAAGGCTCCAGGTGCACCCAGGACCTCCCTGCCCACCCCCATCGGAGGACAATGAGCCTCTAAAATGAGTTCCCAGAGCCCCATTAGGAAATGGACCGTAGCCTGGATCCTGGGACTGTGTAGTTAAAAAGGTGTCAGAAAAAGGTGGTATCATTAGAACCTTAAAAATGCAGAGTGTTTCCAGGAGATGACTTGCTCACAGACAGATCTGAAGAAGGAAACAGATACAAGACCAAATCAGTAAGGGTATTGTACCTTCCAGGTTTTCTGAGGAAAGGCTGTGACTTCCTGCACTTTCTAGAAATGGAACAGAATGTACTCAAGGCCAGCCCTGAGGCCCTGAGGCCATCAGTTCCCACCTGAACCCTCCAGTGGCCTGAATCCCTGAGTCCCTTCTTCCCCTGCCTATCAACCGCAGAGGAAATCTACCTTAAGAGAAGCTAATGTTGGACATCAGATTTTTAAAATATAGTTAGATCAAAACAGCATCAAACATCACAAACTAGTTTGGGGGGGGGGGGTAAAAAAAGCTGAATTTGTCAAATTACTCAAATTTTTTGATGTTAGGAAAACAGCCAGTAAGTAACATTTTAAAAAATCAACATCATCATGGGGAGGCTATGGAAAAATCAAGATTTTAGTCCAAGCGCTTCTTGGACACCCTTCGAATTCTTCTCATTGCCCCATTAGGATTGCAAGTCCTACTAAGGAGCCTGCTGACTAGAATTCCTCCCCAATGACGTGGCTTCGAAGGAAAAATGCAGTTCTCCCTCTCTTGGTTTCTCCCCCACCCCCAGCATCTTCTTCCCACCTTCCTCTGACTTTATTAAGTACCTACTGTATGCCTGGCAAATGGTAGGGGATGCAAAGGCAGAGCCTGCTCTTGAAGAGTTTGCGTGTTAGCTGTTGAGCACCATTGGACCTAAGGTTCACATGAAAGGTCAAATGACAGAAGAAAGAACTCACCAGAGAGGCCCAAAGAGCGTGGCTAGAGAGGAGGGCAGAGAGCCAGGGGGCCAGGGCAGGCCATGATGGAGGGGAAAGGGGGCCACGAGGATCTCCCGGGCTGAGGGATTTCCACTGGGAAGGACGTGAGTGGGGGCGATGGGCTTGGGGTATAAGGGGCAGGGAGCCCCGAACACAGGCGGCAGGGCTCAAGGTGCTGGCAGAACCGGAAGTAGGATCGGAGATACGGCAATAAGGAAAAACAAGTGAAATGCAAAGGGACCGTGGTGAAGATGAGGGAGAAAACCCAGCAAAGCTTCAGAGATCAAAGGCGGGGAGGCCCAAGAAGCTCATGGTTCTTGGAATAATGGGCATGATAGCCACTTACATCCGCATTGGGTTTTGTTTTTTTTTTTTTAATCTTTTATACATTTTTACATTGACTGTCATGACATTTTGCATTATTAACATGGGATTCTCGGCAATCGTGGGAGGGAACGGTGCCTTCTTCTACAAATGGAGACACTGATGTTCAGAGTAACCAGCCCCGTGTCACCCCTGGAAGGCAGGGAGTGGGGAGCCCAAAGGGAAAGAACCACCGACTCCAGGTGTGGAAGGCAAGGTCAAGGGAGGTTTAAAGCATCAGACCTGCCTTTGCACCTTGGTTCCTCCACTCACTGAGAGCCCTCCGCACCTCAGCTTCCTCTCCTGTTACGTGCGACTCATAGTAACACCTCCTCACACATGGCTTGTGAGGATGAAGTCTGCCCAGGTGAGTCAGCGCCATCGCCCGTAGTGAGTAGGAGCTCTATTTACTGTCACTTTTAGAAGGTTGAATCCCGTCTCCAGAGGGGCTCGGTCCAGAGAGAGCCCATCTGCCAACCAGTCTGCTGTGTTGAAGGAGGGCGCACGGGTACTTGTGGAGAAGGAGGCCAGCGAGAGGTCCAGCCGCTGCCTCAAGCCCTGACGGTCCTGTCAGACTGAGGTCGCAGAGACCAGGGCCACTGGGAGCAACACCCACAGGCCACCTTGTCACAGACACCAGCCACCTGTCTCAGGAAGCTCCAAGCTCCAGTCGGTTTTCCAGTGACTCGTTGAAGCTACAACCCTAGTGTTCCCCTCATTCCTTGTGAATTGGAAATTAGCCATGACCAGTTCTTAACAGCCCAAAACCCCACGTAAAGCTGCCCAACACTGACAAAGCTCTCACTGCTGTCTGCAGGTACAGCTTTTGCAGCGAAAGCTCCGTGAAGGAGGACGTTCTGCTCACCCTCATGCCCTGTTAATGTCCAGGCGCCATCCGGCCACTGTGTTAACAGCAATAAAAACCACTGATGCATCGACCCACTCACAACGTCTGTCACTGATGTCAGCTGCCCCTGTGGGGACATTGGGAGTAGCTCATTTAAATAAGTCCTGAGTGTTTCCAGACATTTGGGTTTCTTACCACTGACTTCTGACCACGCACCCCCTTCTTCCCAACTTCCGTGGGCCTTGCGTTCGCTGTCTGCTCCTCACCTCAGGGGTGTGGCATAGAACAACTGGAGGATGGGCGTTGGGGGCCTCAGCAGAGCCTTTGGCCCTGTCCCTCATCTTATAAGTGAGGAGGACATGGAGGCCCAGAGAGGGGGAGGTAGCTGTTCAAGCACAGAGTGAATTGGGGTCCCTTGGGGGCTGCAGGTCCGTGCCCCTGACTCTGATCAGTCACCTTGAGGGATTATGGAAAGGCCATGCTGCGACGTGGCCTCCTTGTGGTGATGGAGCTACTCGGCAGCCCCGCCTCTTGGTGAGGTCTAAGATGCACCAGCATCCAGAGATGGCATATTTGCTGAGCACCGACAGGCTTCCAGCCCCCACTCTTCCTGGGCCCCAGCAGGGGCCATCTCAGGGCAGGGCTCAGCACGGAGGAGGGATGGCTTCTGAGAGGAGTGCCTGGGGCACGCCCCTGCTGAGGAGGGACTTTTCAGTCACCCAATCAGCTGGGCCACTGGGGAGCTCTCAGCCAATCAGACCTTGCCATGAGCCCCCCCACATAGGAGAAGGTATCCTTCAAAGTGGCCCAGCCTATCCCATAATCATTCCCTGGAGCTTTTGCAGGACCAGGAAGGTCACCACCTCCCCTGAGTGACTCCCTTTTTGGTCACGAGACCTCACAACCCATCACGACAGTTTCGGTGCCTTGGCCTCTGTTCCTCACCATTGGTGGTACATCAAGCTCTGACTGAGCTTCAAACTTGAATGTGACTGGACTCGAGATTGTTCCTTGAAAGCAGATGGTGGGGTAAGGATAAAAGGAGCGACTGCAGTTAGGGTCTCACGGTGAAGGGCACAAGGTGAGTGCTCAATCACAGTGGTAATGAGGAGGGTTTTGAAGATGACAGCGGTGGTAGGGGGACGTGCAGGATCTTGCGTAGGGGCACCGAGCAGGAGAACACGAAGCCTGGGGCTGAGGCCCCTTTGTCACAATTTTGCCCAGCGCTGGCCTTGAACCCACACCCTGAACAAGGCAGCACCATGTTGGCAGAGAGCTCAATTAGTGGAATGTAGACTCTGCAAACACCACCAAAGGCCAACTCTGCACCAGCTTCTAGAACCTGAGGAAGCAGACTTGGATTCAGTCCTGGAGGTGTGCACAATAGCAGGGAGCCCAGCACCTAGATCAACACCACCATGCCACCTGATAGTGCAAAAAGGCAAGCATGTCCCAGGACAGGGTGGTCCAGGAGCTGGAGGAGCAAGATGAGGAAGGCTCCTGGGAGCTGTTGGTTCTAGGCCCAGGTCTGCAGGAAGATGGCCTACTGAGACTGCAGGCTGGGAGGTCAGCTAGGAGGAGGAGGCCTTGCAGCTATGCAGAGAAGAGGTGATGAGGATCATATGAGGGTGGCAAGTGGAACTGAGTTACAATGGAGTGGGTGGGCCTTTTGGTTGGCCATGAGAGCCCTTCTCTTTGGTCAAGGACAGCCTGCTTCTCCTGCTCCCCAGACTGACAGAAATGGCCAAAGACTTGGGGGAAAATTATTTTAAATCAAAGAGGAAACTGAGAAAAGGTATGCGGTACAGAGGGAGGAAGCCAGTTGGGGAGAATCCTCAAGGCTGTGGACCACATCATGAGCACTCAGCCCAGGCACTGCCTTGAGCCACAGGAGACCTGGGGTGGCCTGGGTCCCACCTGCAGCTACAGTGGTGGCCATATGCACCAGGGGCAGGGGAGCAGCTGATGGAGAACCCAGCTGGAGTGGGGCAAGGCCCCAGCTCTCTCCTCCCATGTCCTTTTCCTCAAATGCGTGTCCTATTATTGGATACACAGCTGGAAAAAAAACTCCCAGGAAAGCAGAGAACAGCAGGTTCCAAGATGCCTGCTGTGAATTTTGGCTACTTATCAGCGTGGTTATGGGGCATCTACTTCCTGACACCATGGGGGAGACCACGCTCAGCCCCATACATCTGCAACCCAAACATACCATCTCAGGAAGAAAGGGAGTTTGGTGCTCTCTGTAGTTACCTGGGGGTCCATCTGCAGTGTCCGTGTGGCCCAGGCCAAATCTGGCCCACTTTCCAGATTTCAGGGACTACTTGGGGCCAGTTTGATTGGGCTTCTTTTGTTTGTTTGTTTTATTGTTTATATAACAAAAGTGGTACAGTGGGGTGATGAAAATATGCCATATTCACATTTAGTTTATTAGCATAAAGCTCAGAGGACACTCAGTCTGGTTGGGAGCAAGGGAAAAGGCACTGAGCTAACAGTCAGGAGTCTAGTCAAGCCACCTTCCAGTCAAGGTGACCTTGAACAAGGGGTTTCTGTAGAGGCTGCTTTTAGGACCACAGGCTTCAGCAATGGAAACTTGATCAAGACACAAGGGTTCAGGGCGCCTGGGTGGCTCAGTCGTTAAGCGTCTGCCTTCAGCTCAGGTCATGATTCCAGGTCCTGGGATCGAGCCCCGCATCGGGCTCCCTGCTCTGCGGGAAGCCTGCTTCTCCCTCTCCCACTCCCCCTGCTTGTGTTCCCTCTCTCGCTGTGTCTCTCTCTGTCAAATAAATAAATAAAATCTTTAAAAAAAAAAAAAAAAGACACAAGGGCTCACAGCGACCACTGAGCTGGATGCACACAGGCTCATTAAGCGACCCACCTCATAATAGCTATAGGCCCTAACTGACCAACTACAACCAGGCACAGTTCCTAAGATTACCAAAAAAAAGGGACCATTCCATTGCTCCCCATCCCCTCTCGCTCTGCCCTATAACCGTGGCCCCTCACCACCGCCTCGTGGTAGTCGGTCTCTCCTTTGCTGTCCTGTCCTTCATTCCCTTGCAGTGTATTCAGTAAACTTTTTGTCCTGCCTTGCATGAATTCTTTCAATGCCCGCACCACTGGCCCCCACCCAATGGGGACGCCCCACATTTGGCGGTCCCCCCATCCGATCAGAGAGCCGCACCGTTTCCACCTGTCAGATGGAGGCCACAGCCCAGAGCCCTGCCTTCCTGGTACTGTTGTCTTAGGGATCTAACCAGAGAAGCAACAGCACCACAGGAGTGCAGGCTCTGTCTTGAAGTCAGGGCGCTGCGAAGTGAGCGAGGCAACCTAAGGAATGTGGCCACCGTTGGGCTGGACTCAGAGCTACCAGAAGGCTGCAAGCATGCCCCCAGGCCCTGAATGCACACGCTCTGTCCCTGGAGCCTCCGAGGACTCCAGCGGGGGCCAAGGCCTGGCCATCCTGGCTGCAAACCAGACTCACCTGCACTCACTTGGGACCTGGGAAAAGGGAGGTGGGGCGTCATCCCAGGCCCCACCCTAGCCGGGAATAATCTCAGGCCCAAGCGTTTGGTTTGTTTCTTTTTTTTTTTTTTTTAAGATTTTATTTATTTTTTTGAGAGAGAGCACAAGTAGGCAAAGAGGCAGGCAGAGGGAGAGAGAGAGAAGCAGGATCCCCGCTGAGCAGGGAGCCCGACGTGGGGCTCGATCCCAGGACCCCGGGATCATGACCTGAGCTGAAGGCAGCCACTCAACTGACTGAGCCACCCAGGCGCCCCTGGTTGTTTTTTTTTTTTAAAGCTCTCAGGTGATTCTCACATGCAGCCTGTAAAACTCCACCATGACACAGTAGTTTCATGATAAACATGAGTCTCTGGTCGGCTCCCACGGTTCCAGGCATATACTCTTCTCTGAGAATTTATTAATTTTTTTTTTAAGATTTTATTTATTTATTTGAGAGAGAGAGAATGAGATAGAGAGAGCATGAGAGGGAGGAGGGTCAGAGGGAGAAGCAGACTCCCTGCCGAGCAGGGAGCCTGATGCGGGACTCGATCCCGGGACTCCAGGATCATGACCTGAGCCGAAGGCAGTCGCTTAACCAACTGAGGCACCCAGGCGCCCAGAGAATTTATTAATTTTGTGTTTTTATTTTTTAAAGTTTATTTATTTATTTATTTATCTGAGAGAGAGCGCATGAGCAGGGGGGAGGGGCAGAGAGAGAGGGAGGGGCAGAGAGAGAGGGAGGGGCAGAGAGAGAGGGAGAAGCAAGCTCCCTGCTGAGCAGGGAGCCTGACGCGGGGCTCGATCCCAGGACCCTGAGAACATGACCTGAGCCGAAGGCAGCTGCTTAACCGACTGAGCCACCCAGGCGCCCCTTGTGTTTTTATTTTGATGAGAGTCTAGTTTTTTAACCAGTTATAGAGACCAAGTTTTCTTTGTTGTAGTCATTTGCAGCAAGACCTTGGTTGCCTGAGTTGATGTGCAATGAAATGAGGTTGAGGGAATGTTCCAGGGACTTGTGAGAACCTTTAGCGAGGGTGACATCCATGCATTTATTTACTCAGGCCTGAGTATGATTTGGGTCTGAAAACGTGGGAGAGACATCCAGCTTCCCGGCTTTGAGAGCAGAGTTTGTCCCCAGACCTGGAGAGGAGGAGCATCTGCACCCTGAGAGCGGTGGAGGAGGACGGCCTGGGGGGACCTGGGGGTCTCTGGGAGCAGGGGATGCAGAGCCATCCCTGACGGGGGAGGCACAGGTGCAGGAGCTCGGAAGAGGACACAAGCAGGTCCGTTCCAGAACCGTGAGCCCTTCCATCCAAACAAGTGCAGGGTGGGAAGGCAGTCTGGGGAGCAGGGGAACAGCGCTGGGCAGAGGCCCCTTGGTGGCCATACTAGTCTGCTCCGGCTGCCCTCACAAAGCACCACAGACTGCGCCCTTCAACCACAGAAACTTCTGTCCCGGTTCTGGAGGCTACAGATGTTGCAGGGTTGCTTCCTCCCAGGAGCCGTGAGGGGAGAATCTGTTCATGCCTCCTTCCTTCGGGCGGTTGCCGGCACTCTTCGTGTTTCTTGGCTTGCAGAAACTGGACCCCAATCTCTGCATGTTCACGCAGCGTTCTTCCTGTGTGTCCGCGTCTTTCTGTCCAAATTTCCCCTTTTGGCAAGGACAGCAGCCTGTTGGATTAGGACTCACCCTAATTCCCTCATTTATCTCTGTCAAGATCCTATTTCCAAATAAGGTCATATTCTGAGGTCCTGGGGGTTAGGACTCCAACAAATCTTGTGGTGAGGGACATAGTTCAACCCACAACCTCGTATACCCAGCTTCGGAGTTTGGACTCTGCTAAATTCTGACCCCTGTCCACCAGATACCCCCAAGTTATTCTCTTTACATACAGCCCAAATTACATAACCAGCATACAAGTTCCTCGGTGTGCTTTTTCCTCTTCCTAGTCCTTCGATCATTTGTAATTATGTATTTACTTCTAGGCGATCAGTGCCTGTGCCCCATGGGGCCGTCAGTCCCAGTCCCATGAGGGCAGGGAAGGAGCATGCTCTGTTCACTGTTGTACCCTCAAGGCTGGAAGGGCATCCAGCATGTCGTAGCCACACACAAATGAGCATGAGTGAGCGAGAGAACACATCAAACATGCCACTGAAGGCAGCAAGGAGCCACGCACGGGATCAAAGCCCGGAGGAAGCTGGGGGAGGCACCAGGGAGGGGAGATGCATCGGCCTAGAGAGAAGGGAGACCAGTTGCTGCAGGGCAGGCGGAATGCAGGGGAGGGGACAGATAAAGGTGGTGCTGAAGGAGAGGAGGAGACCAGTTTCAACAGACCTCAGGCTGTAGGAGAAGGAGGACCCAAGCCGTCCCCTTCCCCGGGCAGCTGGTCTACCAGCTGGATGGTTCCCCTAGGCCCTGACCCTGGTGCCTGCCAACATGTGGCCAAGGAATGTCTTTTCCCACAGGTGCTGGCCTTCCCTTCCTTCCCAGGGCAGACAGCTGGCAGAATGTTAGAACCTCAGAACCTCAGGCCTCCAGAGAGGAGAGGACAGGAGGGCTGTCTTGGGCCACCCTCCCAAAGAGACTGATCAGGCTCTGGGATGCTTGGGAGCACCCAGTAGGGTCGGCCCTCGGCCACTGGTGACTGTGGAAGGGGTGCCCAGCCCCTCTGGGGGGGCAACTTGGTGCAGGGACAATGTCCCTAAATTGAGAAATAAGTGCAGATATTGCCCAACCATGGCACAGAAGAGAGGGAGCCTGGGAAGAAATATTCCAACCTCTCTCTCCTCCTACCCTCTGATCTCCCTATGGTGCCTCTGGTTGGCTCAACCCAACCAGAAGGCCAAAGGCATGTAGCCTAGGGAGGCAATCCATAGAGCAGGGAAGAGATGGCAGGAGAGATCTAGAAGTTATCCAGCCCAACAACCCAGTGAGTCATTAGCTTCCAATGTCCCATTCTTTCACCCAGCAAATGTTTATTGATTATCCCATAACTACCAGATACCGTGAAAGGCTCTAGAGACAGAAATGCCTATACAGAACTTGACCCTGCCATCGAGGCAAGATCCAAACAAATAATCATGGAAATATAATTACCAACTAGGATATGTTCTATAAAAAAAAAAAAAAAAAGGACAGTGATAGATGTAAAGAAGGGTCTGGTTCTGCTTTGGACATTGAAGAAGGCATCTTTGAGGATGTGACATTGAAGGGGAGCCCTGAGGGACAACTGATTTTAAGCAGGGAAAGAGTGAGGGTCATGTGTTTCAGGAAGAAACAGAATATGCAAAGACCCCGAGATGGACACTTTCAAGAGAGACAGCACATGACCGGCGTGCATGGAGTTCAGTGAGCAAGACTCAAGGTGAGGAAGGGGAGGAGAGCAAGGTCCAGGTGCCGTAAGGGCCATGGTAAGGAGTTTGGGTTTTCTCAAGAGTAATGGGCAGCCACACTGGTGCCATATCATGGGTCTCGGGCTTCCATTCAGTCTAATGTCATTCCAGGCTCCTCAGTGGGGTCCTTTATGAGTCTTGGATCTGACCTCCTCTCTAAGCTGCTGGAGACCTCCAGAGGCAGCATTAAGCTGTGGGGGTCACTGAGGCACAGGCATCCCTGTGAGGCTTCATCATCACCTTACTTGTTCCAGAAACTTCTCTGAAGCCGACTCGAGATACGGAAGTTCAGTCCTTAGATTCCCTCAGCTCTGCGCTGCTCACCTCAGAGTTCTCAGAAGGCAGTGTCACACACACAAAAAAAAAGGAGCCATTTTTCTACACTCTTTCTAAACCTTCAGGAAATTGCTAGCAACCTCAGTGGTTCTGGGATTGGTCCAAGGGTAGGAGTGGAACGTGGAATAATTAGAACTCTCACCCAACTGCCAGTGGGACCCTTTGGGAGAGTGTTTGGCAGCATCTCCTAGAGCTAAGTATACACACACCACAGGACCGGGCAGTTCTACCCCCGGGTATAAGCTTGAGAGAAATGACTGTGTGTGTCTACCTAAAAACTGGATCCAGACTAGAAGGTTTCTAGCAGCATCGTTCATCATAGTCCCAAACTAGAAAGAACCCACATGTCCACCAATGAAAGAATGGATAACCCCACTGTGATATATTCACACAGAAATAAATCAATATAACAGAGTAATAAAAAGCTAATAAAAAGTAATTAAAAGTAATAAGGTAACCAATTAAAGTAAGTAACCAAGTACTTAAACATGTAACAACATGGATGAATCTCAAAAACGGGTTGTGGGAAAGAAGCAAGACCTTAAAGTGCACACACTGTAAAATTCCATTTATAAGCAATTCTAGAACAGATCAAATGAATCCACAGTGATAGAAATCAAAGCACTGGTGTGGGCGTGATGCTAAAAGATCATGAGAGAAACTTCTGCCTGCTGGAAACGTCTTATATGTTGATCTGGGCCACTAACATAGGAGGACACATTTGTCAAAGCTCATTACGCTGTCCTTTAAACTTAAGATTTCTGCATTGTGGTATATCTAAATTATACACCAATTAAAAAAAAAAAAATGGCAGGGCGGCACCTGGCTGTCCTCTCAGCAGTGAAGGAAGGACCTTCTTATCTCCAGGTCAAAGTACAGCTGATACAGCTCAGAAACGGTCTTAATATAAAGACTATGTTTCTAAATAAAGCCAGAGCTGAGCTGTGTTCGTTTTCTTCTTTTGAGCATCTCGGTCGTACGGCCAAGCTGGTGGAACGTGCGGATGTGTTTATGTGATACGTGTTTGTGAGAACCGAAGTTCGAAGCACGCAGGTGCACGGCCCTAGCTAGCCTCCCCTTCCTCTCCTCTCGGGAGGCCAAAGGAGAGGGCGGGTGTAGAAGCCCCAGCCAACCCTTCTGGTGCTGCACGGTAAGTCTCGGCCCCCGTGGGGCAGCTTGGTGGGGCTGGGGCTGCCAGAGGGATGCGGCCCTGGGGGCGGCAGGTGAGGGCCCTGCGGCGGGGAGACCCAGACACTGGGGGTCTCAGAGCAGTGTGTGTGGGGGCAGGGGGAGGCCCCAGAGGGCCCAGGTGCTGGGCTTTGGGTTCCACACACTGTGTGTCCTGTCTGGGCTCGGCTACTGCCGGCCTCGAACCTGTGCCCAGGGGTGTCTGTGTGTCTGTGTTTTTATCTGCGTAGATGCTGCCTTCCTGGACCATCGGCCTTCTCCTGCTGGCCACCGTCAGAGGTGAGGATGCTGTTCCCCTCCCGTTGGGGAGAGAGTGACACTGCCTGGGTGGGCCTTCCGCCGCCACGAATAACAGCATTATCATTATTTCAAGAAAAGCAACTGCCATCCTTCAGGGAGGCTTGACTCTGTGGCAATGGGCTTGACACGGATGATCCCAGGGAATCCTGCTCCGTCCTGTTCTTCCTGCAAAGGCTCTAGGGACGGTGAGGCAGGTGGCAGAGGTGACAGCAGCTGGGGCAGGGGGAGGGGGAGGCGGCTTCGGCAGGCCCCCCACACCCTCGGTCCCTTGAGTGGCCAAGCGCATGCCCGCAGACTAATGTCACAGAGATGACACTGTGTGACAGGCCGGCCAAATGAACCCACCCTCCCGCCCACGACCCCCACTGTCTCTCCTCACATGGTCTCTGTCTCCCCAGCTCCGATCAGTCCCTCTCCTCTGGCCTCTGTTCAGATTCAGATACAGATACCAAGGTCTACTCATCCTCAAACAGAAATAACCTCCCTTACCACCACAGTCCCTGGAGCCTCCGGCCTGCTTACTTCCCATCACCCCCACCCCCGCAGAGGCCGGCCTCACACCCTTGCTGCCTCACTTCGTCCCATCAGGCAGAACCCCTCGCTGCCTGGCTCGGCCCCCCAACCCCTGCTGGAGCATGCTTCCCACAACAACAGACATGGTCTCCTCGGGTCCTTACTGAGGCTTTCTTCCGCACCCAGACTCCCCCGCCTCGTCTCCTTGGCTTGTCCCCAGGCCCCCTCTGGGCCTCCCATCCCAGCCATGGAGCGAGAGCTGGCTCCCAACAGCAGTCCGGGGTGGATGGGGCTGCATCTCAGGCCTCTCTGGGCCCTCTGGTCTCCTTTGCTGGTCTGCCGCCTCCTCCTGCCCCGGACTCGGGCAGCCTCCAGAAGTCACTCCCAGGCAACCCCACCTTTCTTTCTCTACTTTCGAGCTTCCTCCTTGCCTAGCCTCTGCCCCCCCCGCTCCTGAATTCCAGGACCTCCCAGCATGCCTCAAACTCACTTGTCCCAAACCAGGCTTAGACGTCACCTCCTACCCCCATCTCCCCACCTCTGCCTTAATTTCCACTATCATCGGGGGTTAGGACACCTGTGACCTCCCCAGGCTCCCTGCCCCTGCACTGCCCCACCCCACACCCCCGCCTCTCCCAGGCCTCCCTCCTCAGAGTCACCTACACTAGGCTCTGCAGAACACCTTCATGAAGCAGGGCCCCCACACCACTCACCGGCTCGACGCCCTCCAGCACTTCCCCACTCTCTGCCAACAGCCCAGGTGTCTTAACCTGGCCCCCAAGTCCCTGCACTGGCCACCGAGGCAAGCATTACCTTAGTCCCCCCGCTTCCCAGAGTGAATTCCCCTCCTTCGTTACTCCTTCCCTGTTACATTTCCTCTCTCTCTCAAGATGGGGTTTGGCCCCGATCTGTCCCAGCCTCTCCTCAGCACCTAGCTGTAATCCCAATTAAACTTCACAGGTTCAAATCCTGGCTCCTCCGCTGGCCGTCCCCTGGGGCAGCTTACTCTGTCTCTCTGTGCCTCGGTTTCCTCATCTGTAAAATGGGTGTAATAATACAACCTCCTTCCTCACGGGGCTGTTCTGAGTCTTCAGTGGGACAATACTGGTAAAGTGCTAGCATGGTGTCTGGTGCACAGTAAACAAGTATTAACTATCACCAGTTTTTGAATGAACGGCCAGCATTTAGCACCAGCACTTTAGGAGCTGAGGAAGCCTAAGACAGAGACCCACTGCAATCCTCCGGATTTGATTATGTCACCCTCAGTGACAATTTCTTGCAGAAATGTGCATGTTGTAGGCAGAGAAAGGAGTGACATTTATGGTTATGTGCCTTATCAGGGGCATGGGTTGAGCCCCTACTCCATATAGTATGATGCAACAATAAATCATCCCTGTTCTTTAAAAAATTCACCTTTTAGGAACAACAGGGAAAATCTGAAATAGCAGAGAATAATTTGGCGCAAAAGTGTGTGTAAAAGGATGACATGAAGTTATGTGCATTGGACAAATACCCACAAATGCCTACTGCGTGCACGGCCGGCGGTGGATGTAATGGAGAGGTCAAGGGGAATCAAGAGGCACCATGCCACAGATTTTCACATTTGGATAATTACCTGATGCTTGATGAATATACATCCAAGGCCATCTGGGAGTTTCCTGGGAGAAGTAGTTCTAAGGCAGAAGGGTCCCAGGAATTCTCAGTGATTCCCCGACTGGCCAGATGATAAGGGTTAAACATCATTAAATGTGCAATTCCCAGCACCCCATCCTAGGGAGTGAGGTGAATCAGAATCTCTGAGGGAGGGGCCTGGGATTGTGTAGACACACATAGTCACTCCCAGCCCCAGGTGATTCCTATCACCACGGAAGTTTGGGGAACAACAGCTGGCAAAGGTGAAGACCAGTGTTGGCCATAGCCAGGCTTGGGCTCACCCTGAAGAATCCTCTTGTGTAGCTGAGAATACAGTGCTCCTTTCCAGAACCTCACAAGTGCCCTGTTCGTTGCTCTTCCTGCCCCAGGAAAGGAGATCTGTTATGGACATCTTGGCTGCTTTTCTGATGAAAAGCCATGGTGCGGGACCCTTCAGCGGCCTTTAAAGTTATTTCCCTGGGATCCCAAGGACATTGACACCCGCTTTCTCCTGTACACAAATGAAAACCCGAACAACTTCCAAGTAAGAGTGGGTGTGGAAACACTGCACGGTGGGTGGATTTGGGTGCCCACACTGGAGCTTTCACATGGTTGTCTAAAGAAAAAAATGCACTGCCTTGGAACTTTGCAGATGATGCTTCCTCGCCAGTGTTAGACCTAGAGCCAACTTAGCTCTCAGGATCACAGACCGCTATGCATAGCTTAATGAAATCTCTGGACGCCCAACCCAGAAACTAACACATCCACGCACACCCGTGCACAGACCTTCAAAAGTTTCCCAGCTGCAGTTTAGCCTGTTCCTGGGAAAGTATGAGCAGCATTTATGGAGAAGCCCAGGCCTGGCATTCCCTGGGAGGGTCTGTCTTCTTCCTGCACCAGGCAGGGGTGGGAGAGAAGCCCCTCAACGGGATGGAAATGGGGAACTATGAATCCTTCCTGAGGAGCCAGAAGACAGATAGGAAGAGGGGAAACTTAGCCACAAGAGACAAAAGGTGGGGACCCTCGGGGCACCCTTCAGTTCCCAGAAAGCCTACCAGGTGGAAGCAGGGCAGGCTTCCTGCTGGTGGTCAGAAGTGACCAAGAAGGACATGCTCAGAATCCAAGCAGCTCCCAGCTCCAGTCCCTGAGAGGTTTCAGAGAGCTGGTGTCTATCTATAGGTCCCTGAGGTCACCCACTGTGGGGTTCTAGGGGACCAACGCCCTGCTCCCAGCTCCCAACTGGGAGTCTGCTTGGACGCGGCTATGATGCTGTTTTTACTTTGTGATCCTTCTTCAGGCATTTTGCCTAGCACTTTTTTGTAATTAAACCAGCTGATCACTGCCACTGATCTAGCCACGGTCGAGGCTTCCAACTTCCAACTAGACCGCAAGACGCGCTTCATCATCCACGGCTTCATAGACAAGGGGGAAGAGAACTGGCTGATGGACATGTGCAAGGTAGGGATCCCCCCCACCCCGCACCTAGCCACTCCAGATGGAGATCAGCACCCAGCACCCAGATTCAAACCCCGCAGCCCCAGGGTCTCTGAGGCTGGGAAAGGAAATACTCAGGGAAAGAACTGTCCTTTGCAAAACCACCAAGGAAAGCCTGGATTCCCAGGGTATCCATTGTCAAGTTCTCCCAACCCAACAACTTCTGGCCAACCAGCTCCTCTTGAGGCCGAAAAGAACCAGAGTGCAATCAGAAAATTCCAGAGGTGGAGACTACAGCACATTTCCTGACATTTTTCTTTGATGCTTTATGTAAAACCCTTGGGTGACAGGAAAGCACTTAAGTTTACCTTCTAGAGCTTTGCTATCCAATAGACCATTTCTGTGCTGATGGGAATGTTCTGTATCTGCACTATCCAAATGAGGAGCTAGGGTCAGGCTAGAACACCTAGAGTATTGTTGGGAACATAAAAGCAGCACTACCCCGGGCTTCAACTATCTAGTGTAGAGGTCCACAAACTTTTCCTGTAGGGAACCAGGTGGCAGATACTTTAGCATCTGTGTTCAATTTGGGTCATATGGGTCATATGGTTTCAACTCAACTCTGTTTTAGCTCAGAAGCAGAGATAAACAGTAAGTAAACAAATGGGTGGGGCTTTTTCCAAGAAAACTTTATCTATAAAAGCAGGTGGATTTGGCCCTACCTTGATAAGTCTGCTAACCCCTGTTCTAGTAAGAGATCTTTTTGATCTGGGTGTGTCACTAAGTATCCATGAGACCTTAGACAAATCATTTAATCCATTCCGGGCCTCAGTTTCCGCATCTGTTAAGTGAGGATAAGCATACCCAGTGATAGTGATGTGGCAGAAGTGTGGACAAGTGCAAGGAATCAGGCTCTGGCACAACTAGGAGCTTGACGGGTGTGAATGCCTATCTCTGGAGTGTACAACGTGTGGCTGTTGATAAATTGGTTTCTCCCTCTTGCTTGTCTTCCCCAGAAAATGTTTAAAGTGGAGAAGGTGAACTGCATCTGTGTGGACTGGAAACGCGGGGCCAAGACACAATATACCCAAGCCGTCCACAACATTCGCGTTGTGGGAGCACAGATAGCTTTCTTCATACAAAATGTGTCGGTAAAACCCTGCCTGGGCCACATCCTGTGGGTGGCGGGCAGGGAGGAGAGAGGGGGGCACGCAAACACCACCTTCGTCGGACCTAAGACACACCCTAAGGAACCCCCCCCCTCCGCCCCCCAGCCCCGGGCTGGGGCCAGGCCTGGAAGCCCAAGGAGGGCCTTTTCTAAGGTGAAGTTGCACCTTTCCTCCCTCCTGAATTGTCCCGAAGACTCCTACTTATGGGACCCGAGGCAAATTAACCTCTCTGAGGCTCAGTTTCCCCTTCTGAAAGAAAGCCTTCCCTGCATGCTCTTCTGGGGACTCCAGAGCACGCTGGGCTGCCAGCTACTCTCAGGCCAGATGAGTCTTCATTCTCAGACAGCCCAGGACGGAAGGCCCCTTACAGCCTTCTGGAAGGTCTATTCTGGAGAATCCCAGAGCCAGGCCCACTACCCACGCTCTCCCAGGGATCGGGGAGGTGGCCCCGCGGCGGGGTGCGGGTGGCAGCAGGCAGCGCACGGCGGTCCCCGCCCGGGAAGCCTGCAGTTGACTCGGTGGCCGCTGGTCAGCACTGTCGCCCCGCGCACAAGCCGGGCCGGGTCGCGCGGTCGCAGGCGGCGTCCTGATCCGGGGGGTCGGGGGGAGGGGAGATCGGGGCGGGGGGGGGGGGGATCGGGGGCGGGGCTCCTCGCGAGTTTCCAGCCCGAGTCCCGTCCCCATCCCCGCGCCCCGCGCCCGCGCGCATCCCCTGCCCCCCACAGCCCCGCCGGCGGGACCTGACGCGCCATCCGTCCGCAGACCGTGCTGGGCTACAGCCCGGAGGACGTGCACCTCATCGGCCACAGCCTGGGCGCGCACGCGGCGGCCGAGGCGGGCAGGAGGCTGGGCGGCCACGCGGGCAGGATCACAGGTGCGCAGCGCGCGGCCCCGACCGGGTGCGCGCGGCCGGGGCGAGACGGGAGCGCGGCCCACGCAGGGGCCCCGGCCGCGCGCACCCCTCCCCCGCCAGCGGGAGTGGGGGGTAGGTGGTGCCCCCCCTGGAATCAGAAGGTAACTGTCCGTGTTTTCATGTGTATTAGAAAATGCCTGATTGTAAATAAAAATACATTTATTTTTTAAAAAGAAAACTATAACTAGAATATTAAGCGCCTGACTTCAGGGTTATTATTGCAGGAGTAATATAATAATAATAATAAAACTGATTTTTTAAAATTAATTCATCCGTTCCACAAATACGTGTGCTGTGCCATGCACAGGCAGAGAATGAGAAGTGGCCACCTGAAACCTGCCACATCGGAGGTGCTCAGTAAATACTGAATAAATGAATGAGTCACTTGGCAGAAATGAACGCATATAAGACAGACACGGACAACTACTTATTTTGTGCCGGCAAATCAGCATGTGGCTTTGGCAAACAGTTCAATTCACAATGTAATGAATGTCTCCTTTGCTCGGGGTGCTGTGCTGGTGTCGGGGGAGGGATAAGGGGATCGTAGTTCATGTTTCTGTAGAGGTTTTCAGTTTGCAAAGTCCTTTCTCTTCCACCTTTTCATGGGGGTTTCACAATAACCCTGTAAGAGAGTGGTTGTTATTCCCACCATCCGGACAAGGAAACTGAAGCTCAGAGCGGACAGGTGTTTGACCTTGAGCAGAAAACCAGGGCTAAATATAGGTGCCTGAGTCCCGGGTGCCGCTGGGTTCCACCCTCTGCCTCTCTTCAAAGATGAAGCGGCCACAGCGCATTTCAGGAGATCCACAGTCTAGTCCAGGAGGCAGACGATTAAGTAGGCAAGTCAATTCAGGGCCAAATTAATTAAACACAAAATAATCCTATACAAGGTTGGTGGTGTGCGCTGAGAAAGGAGAGGCTAAGTTTTCCCTGAGGAGGTAGTGTTTGAGCCCGGTCTTGGAGAGAAGAGATTTATTAGGGGAGGATGTGGGGAAGTGAGCAGCGGGTGGGGGTAGCGTAAGCAGCCGGAGGGGACAGACAGTGTGGGGACAGGGGACTGAGTGGAGCTGGGCAAGGCCAGGGAGCTTGCAGTCTTGGAGAGCTGTGGTCGAATAGTAACAGGTGAAGGTAAAAAGGACAAAGGAGATGAGGGGGCAAGGGGGCCCCCTAGATCCTGCTCAGAGTCAGGCACTGGGGACTTCTGGATGTTTGTTGACAGTCAGTGACCCCACTTCTGGCCTTTCTATCTCAACTTCTCTCTCCTGAGCAGACCGGGAGCTACAGACCCAATTCCCCAAGTCACGGCTGCTGAGGCCTGGGACTCTTGGCCCAGGAATCCCCATGGATTTTGTGGGTAGAGGGTTTAGAGCTGGTTCGTCTTAGAGTGTGGCCTAACTACTCACCTCCCCCATTTCAGGACTGGACCCCGCACAGCCATGCTTCCAGGGCACGTCTGAGGAGGTTCGGCTGGACCCATCTGATGCCATGTTTGTGGATGTGATTCACACGGATTCTGCTCCCATCATCCCCTTCCTAGGTGGGTTCCCCACTGCACCTCCTGGTGACCAGGTGTGACTGATGCGAGTGGGTCCAGGTGCACCTCACACGCATACCACGAGGCTAACCACAGGACTACCTCAGGCACCAGCCACAAACAGGCAGGACGGTGCCAGTGGGATCGAACTGCCTGCTGGCCCAGGTAGAACCAAAAACACTTCTACAGCCTGAAAGGCTGTCATCAGTCTTCAAATCTTTAGTCCTTTCAATCTGCCAATATCCAGAGGGACAGTTAAAATTCTTATTGATGTTTGACTTGTACCGGCAAAATGCAAAAGTTAATTTTTGAAATTTTTTTTTTTACTTCTTTTGTCAAAGCTATGGTTACTAACAGTTTGTTTTGTTGGAGATGAAATATATCCTTTTATCTAGTTCTTCTAAAGTCAATGTTCTTTTTTCATTATATTCTTATACAACCACTCACAAAACGTGCCAGTGAAAGCATGTTTTTAATGAAAATTATATCATTTATTGAGTGTTTACCATGCGCTGCTTTGAACATTTTGTATACGTCAGCTCATTAATCGTAACAACCCTAAAAAGTGGGTATTATTATTGCGATTTCACTGCCAGAGGGAAGGAGGCTCCACAAGGTCAAGGCCAAGTAATTGCCCAACATGGACAGAGCCTATAGGTAGAACCAGGTTGTGATCACAGGTCTATATGCTTCAAAAACCAAAACTCCTACCATTGTGCTGGGTTCTCAGTATAGCAACATAATGGAATGTGTCTCAGCATAACAATATAACATAGAAGTAAAAATTTTTAAATGAATACGGTAATAAAAATTGCACTAGTCCTGATATGTATCTGCTGGTACATAGTGGTGTCAGGGCATGACGGTACCGCTCAGGGTCTCCCCAAGACAGACAGACGGACAGACACACATATACATACAATACACCTGTGTGCATGCTCGCCCAGAGCCCACCTTCCCCCTCATCTCTCTTCCTGTGTGCTCTCTTCCCTTCTTGAAGTCTGGCCAAGTGCCCATTTCTGAGCACTTTCTGCAGAGCCACAGACAGGGTGGCTAGGCCGAGGAGAGAATTTGCCAAGAAGGTTCTCGCTGTGGCTGGAAGGAGCTGAACGCTGTCTGTGACCACAGCCTACCATTGGGACCACTCACCTCCCTGCTCCCCTCTGCTTACAATATTTCAGGTTTTGGAATGAGCCAAAAGGTGGGCCATCTGGATTTCTATCCAAACGGAGGAAAGCAAATGCCTGGATGTCAGAAAAATATCCTTTCAACCATCGTTGACATAAATGGCCTCTGGGAAGGTACGTAAGTTAGAGAAGCAAGACAGCTGCTGTTCCACTTGGGGAGAAACGGTGCGTGCTCTGTGCCAGGCATTTCCACAACAATGACATGAGATCTTTACTCTCATCAGCCCCATTTTACAGATGAGGAAACTGGGTCAGTACAGTTACAAAACTTGCCCAAGGCTACCCTAGATTTAAGCCCAACTTCTGGCTGCAGAGCCCCGACCTTGTGCCCCTTCCTGCACCGTCGTCCACTTGTCAGGATGCTGAGGCAGGAGGGGACCAGCCCACTGGCAAAGACCCAGCTTGGGCTTTGGCCCTCCGTCCTCCGTGCCTGTTCTTTGAAGGACTGCTCGCTGGGTATAAACAAAGATCTGAGCGGCTTAGACTTTCTTGCCATTTGCTCTGGTCAGGTTCTAGGTACAGAAAGGAGCTGAGCTGGTAGGAAGACAAAGAGGGGGATGTGCTCTGCAGGTTTGGGGAGAGTGTGCTGGAAGCAGGAGGCCTGGGCTCTGGGGGATGAGCCTTGTGTGGACTTCTGTTCATCTGAGAAGGTGGGCTCAGTGCCCCGAATAGGAGGTGACCTAAAGCATCATCTGGGCTCGCTGCCCTTGTTCTGACCTTCGGCTACTCTTGTCGCCCAGCCCTGAAACCGGGCTTCACTGTCCTCCCTGAGAGTGGAGGCTTTGAGTCTGTGATCATTTCATTTTAGGATTTATTTGTCCGAGCTGGGAGTTCCCCGAAGCCAGGGAATGTGTCGGGGACCTCCCAGACGCACCGGGGTCTAGCCCGAAGCAAGCATCCGTGCAAGTCCGTTACACGGGGCTCAGTGACCTTCGGTGGCATTTTTATATTTTATATAGCATCAACATTTATATATGTTGATGTTAAAGAACAGGGTTGCTGAAGCCACAGGCGATATCCACTGACAGTACATGGTGCTTTAACCTCCTCTGGGCTCCGCGCCAGGTTACTCCGGGGAAGACGCAGCTGTTCTGCTCCCTGGGAGACCACCGGAGTCACAGGGAGGGCTGCCCCCTCCCGGAAGTGCCGAGCAGGCCACACATAATGGGAGCCCAGGTTTAATTAAAAAGGCCGTTTAGAGTGAAGAAGCCCATGAACACTGGAGTGTGTGTGGACTGTGTGGGGCTCCTAGTTACCCAGGCTGAGCAGAGGACAGTGCAAGTTACTTGCTCCTGTAGGATGGGATCCCAGGGCAGCAGTTTTGGATGAAAGAAACAGTTCCGTTTGAAACAAGTTCTGTTGTCTGGAGATGAGCGTTGGTGTGGGGCACACGGAACCAGCTTCTGCAGGAAGTTTCTGGGCTGGGGGGCATGTAGAGCCCAGAGCTGTGGGGAGCTAATCCCACTTCTGCTTCCCAGTGTGCCTTTCTCCCTGGGCAGGGAATGAAGCCACCAGACCCCCGCCCCCGAAGGGACCCCCAGCTACGTCTGCTGTTGCCGGGGATCACTTCATAGGAAGTTTTGTACCCAGTAGCTGGAGAAGTGAAAAAACAATTTTCCAAACGAGGGCTTTGGGTTAAAGAAAAAATGGTGAATAAAATGCAGTGACAGAGTGGCCAGAAGCCACAGTAATCGCACTGTCCATTGCTTTTACCTTGTGCCTGGAATAGTAGGAAAGAAAGAGTTCTCAGCCTGGAGCCAAAGACATGGGTAAGCCTGCTTCACTCAAAAGGCCTGTCCGGCATGTCCAGCTCGCAAACTGAGGCCCAGCCTGCAGGCAGAACGCAACCCCCAGCAGTATGTGATTGGCCTTCACAGTGACTATTTAAAAGTTGGAACGTACTGCTCTCATGTGAGCATGGAAAGATTTTCATGGAAAAGTCAAGATGCTAGCTACTCGTGAAAAATCAGAACAAGTAATCTGGGCCTTTACCATGCGATGACTGGCTGGGCTGTGTAGGGTCCCCTTAAAGGCTATTGCTATCCCCACCCCACCCCACCCTCTCTCTCTGCATATACATGTCTCACTGCCCCCTGCATGGCCCCCAGCCCCTACCATTCCTTCACATTACATGCCCGGCCCCAGATTTCCTCCTCGCGCCTACGTATGTCCAAGTCAGTCACAGGTATTTCAGACACTCATCTTGGAGGGGATTCCTCGATCAGTCAGAGTGGTTCAGCCTTCAAAAGTGAAATGCGTCCTGTGAGCTCCGGTGGCCTTTGCTTCCTCAGGGACCCGAGACTTTGTGGCTTGCAATCACCTAAGGAGCTACAAGTATTACTCAAGTAGCATCCTCAACCCTGACGGCTTCCTGGGCTACCCGTGCGCCTCCTACAATGAGTTTCAGGAGGTAGGTCACACCAGGGCTGGGGGAAGATGCTGGTGGCCCTGTGGGCAGTGGGGGTTTTGTCCCTGTGGCTTGGCACAGAGCAGATCTGTAACCTCATGAGGAACGGGAGGAGGGACCGGCCATGCTGAGCCTCAGGGAGACCTTCTCCCAGAAGCAGGGTGGGACCTGACCACTGGGCTTTCCCTAGATCCCAACTTTTTGTTCTAGAAGATTCCCAATCTACACAGGAGCCAAAAGAAGGATGCACCAATTGTTAACATGCAAATGTGTGCATATGTATAGTTTTCTTCTAAATTATGTGAAAGCAAACTCAAGACTTTACTCATAAATACATCCATCTCCTGAGAACAAGGTCATTCTCCTCTAGAACAATGTTTAAGAAAGTTAACATTGATACACTAATATTTTCTAATATATAGTCCATATTCAAACTTCTCCAAATATCCAAACAATGTCGTCTAGAGCTCTTTCTTTTTCTTTCTTTCATTCGCCCTCTCTCTCTTCCTCCTTCCCTTTCTTCTCTTCTCTGCCTCTCTCTCTCCCTTCCTTTCTTGCCTTCTTTTTCCTGCATTGCATTTTTTTTTAATCTCCTTTAATTTCTCTCTCTCTTTTTTTGTTTTTGAGAGAGAGAGAGTGCACATGCGCAGGCAGGGAGGGGATAGAGGGAGAGAGAATCTTAAGCAGGCTCCACACCCAGCATGGAGTCCGACGTGGGGCTCAATCTCACGACCCTGAGATCATGCCCTGAGCTAAAACCAAGAGTCGGACACTCAACTGATAAGCTACCCAGGACCCCCCTTTTTAGGCTCCTTTAATCCAGAACAGCTCTCCATCTTTCATTGGTCTTCCAAGACATTGACAGTTATGAGGATTCCAGACCAAGTGTTTCGTAGAATAGCCCACAATCTGAATTTGTCTGGTTATTTCTTCGTGATTCACCGGGTGTTATCGAGTCCTCAGTGTATCACAACCAGAGACATTGGCATTCATTTAGTGACACTTTGTCTTATTATTTGATGACTTGCAGTTTGATTACTTGTTTAAGATTAAAAAAATCTGCCAGATTTCTCCACTCTAGAAGTCCCATTTCCCCTAAGTGATCTCTGAGGTGATACTGTTCTGAAACAACAAACCAGTGCGAAGGGTTGAGCTTCTTACCCGAATCAATTAGCACTTTGGAGTTGCAAACGTTTAAGGCTTCAAAATATTTTTTTCTCAAAAGTAAAAACAAAAATATATTTATACTCACACGTTTTCCTTTCAAAATTGATTTCGACCTTAACGTTCTCGGGTTGAACTAAGATCAGAAGGGCATCATGTTCAATCCCCAGGGTCTGTGAGTATTCGTTGTGCAGCCTTGGCCATGCTGGTTATTGCTGGGGCATGGATAATAATATACCCAGCCTCCAGCACGTGTCTTGTGCTTTCCAAATCGCAAAATAGCTCTGCATATCATGGAAGATGGATTTGGTGAGAGCAAAGAACAGAAGACCAGTGACACTGTACTATAAAATGTTAGTCTGATCTGAACAGAGCAAACCACCTCCTCCATCCCCAACTAATGAGCTACCATTTGGGAAACATCACACAGGGATCAATTATATAATTCACATTAAAGTGAAGATGGTCATAGACCTTCTCTTCCTCTGCTCTTTTGAAGTAACTTATTTGTCCCATTTATTCCTCCTGGAAGATGTCTTGCATTTCCCTTCCATATTTTAATATTATTGCTTCCTGGATATGACTTGTCTACGCAACTATACTCCAAGTTTTCTGGGTACTTCTTTGGGTACATAGCAGGGCTTCATACAGTTCTGTGCATGATTCTGAGGATGAATGCATGGATGTATGGGTAGATGAATGCATGCATGTCAGTGAAGGGGTGGAAGGATGGATGGACGGTTCAATGGGCAGGTAGATGAGAGGATGGATGGGGGATAGATGGGTGCATGGGTAGATAAATAGGAAGATGGATGGGAAGATGAGTGATTCCACGAGTGACTGAGTGAGTCGGTCAAACAAGCAGTTTGTCAGTCACTAACAAGCAAATTATGTTTTCTTTTACCAGAATAGCTGTTTCCCTTGTCCAGCTGAAGGATGCCCCCAAATGGGGCACTACTCTGACCAATTTCTGGGGAAAACCAGTGCTGTGGGACAAACCTTTTTCCTGAACACAGGAGACAGTGGTAACTTTACTCGTAAGTTTCCATTTTACTCATTTAAAAACTCTTGCAAATAATTTGGAAGGTGTATCAGCCTAATTAGTCAGGACCCCTGCTAGCAACTGACAGAAACTCAACTCCAACCGGCTTAGCTGTAATAGAAGGTCATTATTTAACCAATAATCCTGATCAACGGAATGAAGTGCAGTGATTGGCACAGGCTGGTCACATTTTCACCCACCCTGGTACCAGAAAGGGTGAATCCATTAACAGAAGAAGAGGGTCATGTGGGCAAAGCCACTGTAAGTCAAGAGGTCATGCCTGTGATTATCTGCCATACAGATAATGTAGTCTCCCTACACAATCACGCATATATGCACGTGCACATGCACACGCACAAACACACACACACATAGTGTTTGTGTTGTTGTTTTGCCCAGCTTCTCACCAAAAACGTACAAGATAGTAAAATCATCAAGATTCATTTGTCATAAGTAATAATACATGGTGGCTAAATAGAAGAGTGTTATTTTCCAAGGGAGTGATAAATTTAAAAATATGTACGTATAGCACTTTACAAAACACTTGTCATGTAATCCTTACAATAGTTAGGATGGAAGATAGCAGTTTGGCAGTATCTATAATGTCTCATGTGCATATTTCTTCAACCCAGTCATTCCACCTATCAGACGTACCTTAGGGCAATGCTTGCATAAGAAGGTGCGCTCAAGGATGTTCACTGCAGCACTGTTTTTTTTGTTTTGTTTTGTTTGTTAAGATTTTATTTATTTATTTGAGAGAGAGAATGAGAGAGAGAGAGCACATGAGAGGGGGGAGGGTCAGAGGGAGAAGCAGACTCCCTGCCGAGCAGGGAGCCCGATGCGGGACTCGATCCCGGGACTCCAGGATCATGACCTGAGCCGAAGGCAGTCACTTAACCGACTGAGCCACCCAGGCGCCCTGGAGCACTGTTTTTAATACCAAAAGTTTAGTGAGGAGAAACCTAGATGCCCACCAACTGGTAAACAACCAATCCTGTATTAACCATTAAAAGCAAGGAGATAGTTCTATGTACTGAAGAGAAAAATCCTCTATAGTAAGTGAAAAGGCAAATGACCAAAAAACCATGTATCCCACAACATGTATCAGTCAGGGTCCCAACAGGAGAGAAAACTCATCGAAGAGGCTCAAATGAAGAGACTTTATTGAAGGGTCTACTTTGAGAGGTGTGGGCAAGGTTAAAGGAACAAACAAGGGACGCTGAGGCACCCAGAATCTGGTGGCTGTGGGGCTCCTGGAATGACACGTTATCATAGAGGGGGGAGTTACTGCCAGACATCCGGTACTAGAGCCAGGAGACAGCAGGGGAGCATGAGAGATGGGTCCCCCTCTTTCCTCCTGTCTTCTGATTTCCTGCACACATCTCTTACCAGCTGAACTCAACTGAACACCAGTGGCAAGATCCCTGGTGGGGGTGGCCTTCCAGAACACGGGGTAGGAGAGAGAAGGGTGGTAAATCAGTCTGGGGTGAGGATGGGTGGAGACAATAGAGAATAATGGTGCATCCTATTTGTGGAAGGGGAAAAAAGCCTGGGTATTCTTTTATAAACTTATCTGTGTGTGTGTGAATGCTCAGAGAAAGCTCTAGATTAGGGTTTCTCTATCTTGGCACCATTGACATTTCAGGCTGGGGATTCCGAACTAGGAGCAAGAATCCTTCCATGGGATGATTTTTTTTTTTTCAACAAGATTAGTTCATTGAACTGATTATATGTCTTTGGACAGGTTGGAGATACAGGGTATCGGTCACACTGGCTGGAAAAAAGAAAACGAGTGGGTACTTCAGGATTGCTTTGTATGGAAGTAACGGAAACTCAAAACAATATGAAATTTTCAAGTAAGTTTGACGGTAAAGTGAAATGGTCAGACTTTTCATCACAGAGTATTCATAAGAGATTGGGTATAAAATGATTTATAAATCTGACCATCTACTCTATAGAGAACCATTGAATCCTAGAATGTCAGAGCTGGAGGAAAATCTTAGCGTCTGATCCAGTCATCCCATTTTACAGATGAGAAGAGTGAGGCCCAGAGGGGGAATTCACTATTTAAAATCAAATACGTGCTAACTTCTTTTGGAATGTCCAATTCTGACTTCGGTTTTATTGATATCGACTTCTCCTTCGGTGACGCACGTTTATGTGGCAATTCCCCCAACACGTGCCCTCTCCACCCCCCAAAACAGGCATCCCTAGCTTCTTGTTGCTGTGGTGGTAGCCTCAGCACCTAGCTTTTGCTGGGCAGATGAGGTGCTTGGTAAATATGTGTTGGATGAACTGTAACTGTGCTGTAAAATTATATTCTGTTTTTTGTACTTTTACATAATGCTTTTCAAGTTAAAGCTCTTTGACAACTTTCTGTGCCCCATATGAAATCCTAACAGAAGACCTCTGCTGAGCCACATGCATCTTTAAACATAAGACATTGCGGGGCGCTTGGGTGGCTCAGTAGTTAAGCGTCTGCCTTCGGCTCAGGTCATGATCCCAGGGTCCTGGAGTTGAGTCCCGCATCGGGCTCCCTGCTCCGCGAGAGGCCTGCTTCTCCCTCTCCCACTCCCCCTGCTTGTGTTCCCTCTCTCGCTGTGTCTCTCTCTATCAAATAAATAAATATAATCTTAAAAAAATAAAAAAATAAAGATAAGACATTGCATTAGTTAGTCTTGTAGTGTAATTATAGGGTTAATATGCCTCCCCAAATATTTGATTTCCCCTAAGGACAAATTAAGACAGTAGAAATCTAGAGTCCTATATTTTTTGGCAGATGTGTGCTTCACAAATACATTTGTGTTTTAGCAGCCCCTGGACGAACATGAAGTCGTTCAAGGTATTTGCAGAAAACCTACAACGGCATTGTTTAGGGAAACATTCAATTGCTATCATGCTTTGTATTCATATATCCAGCTGATATAACATTCTATGTCTGTGTTTTCAGAGGATCCCTCAAACCACATGCAAGTCATATGCGTGACATTGACATGGACCTCAATGTTGGAAAAATCCAGAAGGTTAAGTTCCTCTGGAACAACCATGTGATAAATCTTTTCCGGCCCAAGCTGGGGGCTTCGCAAATCACAGTGCAAAGCGGTGAAAATGGGACTGAGTGCGTATCTCTTATTCCACCTACATCTTAGTATCTATACTTACCTATCAAGCTATCTATACATCCATCCATCCATCCAGTCATCCACTTACCCATCTATGTAACTATTTACCCGTCCATTCATCCATCCCTTTCTGTCCATCCACTTAACCTACTCACCTATCCATTTATCCATCAGCCATCTATCCAGTCTTCTGGTCATCCAGACATTATCTACTCATCTATTCATCTCAACTCCCCATCTGTCCATCTGATTTACTTTGAAAAATCAAATATCATTTTCCTTACGCCAGATTCAACTTGGCAGGAGCAAGGCATCAGTTATTTGAGAAACAGGCAAACATGAGACTGTTTTATCTCAAACACTAAGGAAAACACCTAGGCAGAACTTGAAGGAAATCGCTAAGTTAATTCCAGTTGGGGTGCAGTTATTAATGTAAACTGGTTTGTTTGGAGACTATGGCATGAAAAGGATAGAAACTGGGTTGAGATCTCACTCACAGGGGCATTCTCTTCTCATTCAAGGGAACAGAATCTTACTTGGTTGGGGCTGGGAGAGGATATAACTGTATTTAAAATAAGAAGGCCACCTTCAAAGAAGATCCTCATAAATAACAGGCTGTTAGGGTCTGAAGGAAACCTAGATAACCCCCTCAACTGCTCTCATTTTAAGATGAGGAAAGTGAGATATGGCGAGTCGGGCAACTTGTTTAAGATCACAGAGGGAAGCTAGAGAGAAGAATACTAAACCTCAAAATGTGTTCGAAAACACACATCAAGACCTTGCTCAGCAGCATCATTTAACTGTGCTGGCTGTCAACCATACTATTCCCAATTCCTCCGCATGTTGTTGGAAGGATCAGATGTCACTCTGGCTGTGCCCTTCCTTTGTATACTCAAGAGCAGAGCAGAAGCATAAAGCGTAGCCCAGACTTGGGCCCCAGGTCCTCTGACAGCCAGTCTGGTCCTCCTGCCATGGGGCCTGTCCTGCTCACACAGCCAGACGTGGAGCTGAGGATCTGGCAGGCCTGGTGGTGGGATGAATTGTGAAACTGTCTGGATTTCAGAGTCATGAGGTAGGGGTTGGGTGGAGTCATTGTTTTCAAGTACAGTAGGGCCCACACACAATATTTTGCAAGTACCAAAGTCATCCCCTCACATAAGGGATCCCTCATCAAGGAGCTACATTCTGAAGCTGAGCCCTGAGGGAGGGCTGGGTGGTCAACCATCCTCCCCTAGCCAGAGATACCACCAGGGCTGGAAGAGGCCAGGGGTGCCCTGCATCTCATGTCTGGGTACCTGCCCCACCCAACCAGGCTTCACCCCTCAGGAGTGACAACACTTCCCAGTCTTTTTTTTGTTTGTTTTTTAGCATCTTTATTGAGAGATCATTCCCATACCATACAATTCACCCATGTAAAGTATGTAATTCAGTGACTTCTAATATATTCACTGAGTTTACAATCATTTCTGCAATTTTAGAACATTTCCTTACCCCAAAAGGAAACCCCACACCCATTAGCCATCACCCGCTCATCTCCCTATCCCTTTGCCCAGCCCTAGGCAACCACGAGTCTATTTTCTGTCTCTGTAGATTTTCCTGCTCTGGACATTCCATACACATGGAGCCAGATAATATCTAGTCCTCTGTGCCTGGCTTTTTTCATAGCACAATGTCTGCAAGGCTCCTCCATGTGGTAGCCTATATCATTCCTTCTTACTCATTCCTTTTTATTGCCAAATAAGATCATACAGATAGACCACATTTTAGTTATCCATTCATCAGTTGGCAGACATTTGGGTTGTTTCCACCTTGGGGCTTTTATGAATACTGTTGCTTGTATCCAAGTTTTCATGTGGACATACGTTTTCATTTCTCTTGGGTATATAGGAGCAGAATGGCTGGGTCGTAGGAGAACTTTAGGTTTCACTTTTAGAAGAACTGCCAGCCTGTTTTTCCAGAGTGGCTGCCACATTTTATGTTCCCAGAAGTAGTGTATGAAGAACATTCATGATCTTGACTCAATAGGGAAAGTCCCCTCTGGGCAGGCTAGGGTGCCCCTGGGAATGCATTGCCAGGCCCACAGCTGCAGGCCCATCAGAGACTCTTATTTTGGGAAAAAAAGAAAGAAAAAAAAAAATCCTTGGTCTAACACAGCTGATTCACTCCCAGCTCATTAAAAAGCTACAGGAGAGGAGGATGTTGTTTGAGTGGTTTTGCTTAGTAAGAATCACCTGGACTCTGCTTGGTGTAGCAGAGCCTTTCAGTCAAAGAGATCTGAATTCCAGGGGGCTGGCTAACTGCTATTTGCTCATCTGAGGTCCCATTTCCATAAGCAAATGAGTCTCATGCTGAAAATGCTTTCTTCCACAGGTCTAATTTTTGTAGCAGTGACGTGGTCCAAGAAGATGTTTTACAATCTCTTTACCCTTGTTAAAAACGTGGTCATCTCTCTTGTATCTTTGCTGTAATAAATTTTTTAATGCCCTCGGTTTGACATTGAGGTGTTCAATTTGGCATTCTCTGTGTTCTGGGGTCACATTTCAGAAATGATTTGTGGGACTGGAGCCAAGTTTAATCAGAGGTAATGCCTGAAAGCTCCCACCGGCTCTCCCCTGCCACCATCTCTCTCTTTCAGGGCACATTGTGGGGCCTGTTCAAATGTATTTTATTTCCTTAGGCAACGAATTTCTCTCATATTTGATAAAGTCATCATTGCTCCCACGTGTTGCCCACCCAGCTTTTAACATGCTAGGGGAAGAAGTGGACCCCATGCAAGAACAGCCTCTAGCAGGACTCAGATCAGTCATTATTTAGATTAAAGCCTGTCTGTGGCATGAAGGAAGAGGGGCTTAAAAAAATTAATACATGCACGTGGTGCAAAATGCAAAAGATCCAGAAGAATATTCTTACACAAGGTATGTCTCTGTCCACCCTCACCCTCCAAGTCTCTGGTTCCTCTTCCCAGAGACAACCAGAGTTGTTTGTTTGGGTTTTTTTTCCCAGAAATATTCAACTTGTACACTCATGGGTGGCCGTCTCACACAGCCAGCCCCAGCCCCACCGTTTTTATTTCAGACAAATGGTAGCAATAGGTACCATCCTCACTTTGCTTTTTGCACTATCAATAAATTGGATATTATTCTCTAATGGTACAGAAAAGAGCCTCTTCATCCTTCCTACAGCTTCATAGATTCCACTGAGGAGTGTTTGTGGTGTAGTTGTCTCTGCTAATGGACATAGAAGTGTTTTCCAAAATTTCCCATTATGAATATTCACGCAACCACTCTCCTTTATGACTGTTTTACATTGTAAAAATTTGTCCAATAAATGTTTCAGATAGATTTCCTTTGGTCAGGATTGCCAGATTGCCTTCTGTAGCCAATATACCAACCCACACTCCAACCAACCTCATGGCATGGCCGGCCCATGCCAAATTGCCAGCCTTATAGGCCAAGAAGCCAAATACTGGTAATTTCATTCGGCTCCTTCTTTTTTTTTTTTTTTAAAGATTTTATTTATTTATTTATTTGACAGAGAGAGACACAGCAAGAGAGGGAGCACAAGTAGGGAGAGTGGGAGAGGGAGAAGCAGGCTTCCCACCGAGCAGGGAGCCCAATGTGGGGCTCGATCCCAGGACCCCGGGATCATGACCTGAGCCGAAGGCAGACGCTCAACGACTGAGCCACCCAGGCGCCCCTCATTCGGCTCCTTCTAACAGAAGGGGGCTTCGCACCTTTTCCAGCACAGTGAATTGTCTAATCATTTTTTAATTTGGTAGGTTAAAGTGTTGTTCCCTAAATTGTAATTTGTGTTTGTTTTACTATGAGGGTGAACATCTTTTCCGTGTTTAATGGCCCTTTGTCTTTCTCTGTAAATCATCCAAATTGTTTGCCAAGTGTAGGCATTTTTTTCATCTCATTTTTACTTTAAAGAGCACTTTAAAATTAAGAAAACTGGAATATTCTGTCAAATGCAAATATTTTCCCCAAGTTATCCTTCTCCCTGGGAGGAAATGGTAAGTGAGTCGAAGGGCCTGGACCCAGCTCCTACCTGGAAAGTTCTGCAGGTGCCGTAATCCAAGGGGCTGCCCAGAAGGATTGAGCCACCTGAACTCACACTAGGTTAAGGCCAGGTGGTTGAACCAGGCCCAGGTCTCCTGCTTTCCCTCCCAAGCCAGATACGGGCCTGTATGGTCTTCTTCCGAGGCCACTGAGCAGGCAGAGTCTGTGCCCAGGTCCTGGGGTTCTCGGTGCCACCCAGGCAGAGCAGTGGGGGCCTGTGTGGAACTCAGCCCTTCCGGCCTGGCCTTCTGCCCACACGTGGCCTCCCACGCCCCCTGGCCAGCCTGCCCACTTGTTCCCGGGACCCTAGTGACAGGTAGCAGATGTTACTTTCGGGGCCTGAGGCATGGTGGCATGGGGTACAGGAGTTGGGCAGGAGTTGGAGTATTTACTGTTCAAGTCTTAGAATCCAGAAACGGCTCCAGTTAGCAATTCTGGGACTGGCGTCATGACAGAGCACTGCAGGTGATTCATCCCGAGATTCCAAGAATGAGAGCAGAAGGAGCTCTCCCTCCCCTCTCCAGGGATGCCTCGAATTTCTAGCAGAACAGCAGTGCTCGAGCTCAGCACCCGGGGGGGTTTCTTCACTAGCCTTTTCTCTTTGTATTTTCGACATTCTTTTCTTGAAACCCTATCCAGCATTTAAAATCTTGCCCTAATGTGGTGAAATAGGTCCATATCTGAGACCTATGAGGCTCCCTAGGTCTTAATAAAGCTACAAATTCTAGAACAGAGGTTCTCAGCCCTGGCTGTATATCAGAATTGACCAGGTAGCTTTAAAAGAAACCCCACGTCCAGGCCACACCCTAGGCGAGTTAGAATTTCTGGGGTGGAGCCCAACACCAGTACCCTGAAAGCTCCCCTGGAGATGAACAGTCAGGGTTGAGAACTACTATGTATGTTCCCTTCTAGGGGTGCGTAAGGACACTTGCTAATCTTTTACCACTTCTCACCCCGTGATATTGGGCTGTGCAGGAGGGCAGAGGTGACTTCGAATCCTAGTGTCCTGTCTTTCTACCCAAACTACCTGGGCTGGTTACTTCCTACCTCCAACCTCAGTGCTTCCCCGGGAATAACAGTAGCCCTCCGGTACAGGGTGGATGGGACGATGAAACAAGATAAACCATGCAAAACCCTCAGTGCAGTGCCTGACGCTTGACAGACAGCCAATAAATGAAGCAGGACAAGCAGGCGGGCCTGAGTTATTCACAGAGACACCACGACCAAGATTGTAGACAAGTGCAGCCTCGGAAAAGGTATTTGAAGTGGAGACAACAGAGAATTAGTATCCAGCATACATAATAAAAAGGACAGCCCAATAGAAAAATGGACAAAGGGACCGAGCAGGCAACGCACAAAGGAGGAGCCGAATAATAAATATTTGAGTTACCAGGGCGCCTAGGTTGTGCAGTAGGTTGAGCGGTTGAGCGTTGGACTTAGTTTCGGCTCAGGTCATGATCTCAGGCTCCTGAGATTGAGCTCCACATGGCGTTCCGTGCTCAGTGCAGAGTGTGCTTGTCCCTCTCCCTCCCCCTGTGCTCTCTCTCTTGAATAAATTAAAATAAAGTCTTTAAAAAATTTTAAAAATTAAAAAAACAAATGTTTGAGTTACCTTTGCCAGTAATGAGCAGAATATAAATGAAATTAACAACATGACATTTGTACCCATCAGACATTTTTAGCAATAAAAAAGAAATGAAGGGTCCATATATAGCAATATGGGTAGGTCCCCCAAATGTCCTGTTGGGGAGAAAAGCAAATGTTGGGAAGATACCATTTAGATACAGAAATTACCATTTATGTACATTATTATTCCCCAAATACTGCTACCTGCTGCATATGCACTACAAAATATCAAGACATGGGCATTCAGAATCCTTCCTTTTTTTTTTTTTTTTTTTTAAATTTATGAAAGAGAGAGGGAAAGCACGGGCAGGGTGGAGGGCTGGGGAAGAGGAAGAAGCAGGCTCCCCACTAGCAGGGAGCTCAATGAGGGGCTCGATCCCAGGATCCTGGGATCATGACCTGAGCCGAAGGCAGATGCTTAACTGACGGAGCCACCCAGGTGCCCCCCAGAATCCTTATCAATAATGTCATTTATTTTTTGTTACAATAGGATGTAAAGCAAATATGACAAAAAGTTCATCTTTGCTAATTCCACATGGTGGTCACAGAGGTGTTTGTCAATGCTATTTTTTATAGTTTTAATTTTGTATCCAATTTTAAAAGAAAAAGGAGAGAATTAGAGGTTTACAATATTTTGGAGTTCAGAACCTGTGGCTGATAGGAGGGGTTGCCGGTGAGAGGTGACTGAGTGGTTTCTGGGACCCCAAGATGGTTCCATGTCTGTATTTGCATTCAAATCCTGATTTATCAGCCACTGTTCCCGAGACACACAGCAAGAGCCTCCCTCCCTCCCTCCTGCATCTGTCACATCAAAACCCTCCATCTTCAGCCTCTGACAGTCTTGCTACTCGTCCCCAGTGTCACGCCCATCATGCCTGGACCAAATGGCACTACCGAGGAGGACAAAACCCAGGACCTGGGCAATAGCCTGCCAGAGACAGCAGAGACCACAGTTGGAAAGACAGCTTTATTTCTTAGCATTTACCTGCCCCCGGCACAAGCCACGAAATTACTACGAAGATCTCACTGAATCAAGATGTAATGGTAAGAAAAGTGCGATACAAAGCCCTCCATTAAGAACCAGGCGTCTTCATCTTGTCTTCTCAGCCTCCGTGGGGGAAAAATAATGAATACTTTACAAAGCTATTTCGTAACATGTTATGTTAAATGAACAACAAATTACTTTTTCTTTTACTAGCTTTTAATGCTAATAGTCCCATTTATTCCTGACCTTCAGATATATGAGCTATTTTAAATGACAACGTAAAGAGTTCTTGTTTGAAAACGCAAGCTACTTTAGACTGCATATTACTCCTTCTAAGTATAGCGTATGGCAACATCACACATTTATATCTAACTGGTATATATTTCAGTTGACATTTATTGTTCTCCTGCATATGTGTCAAATTTCTTAATGATGACTCCGACAAAAGCATAGAGCTTGGTATATATAAATTACATTTGCTACCATATAATCAGTGTTATCTATTAGAATGCTATTTGTGACAAATCATGTTCAAAATAAAAATTGAATTGATTTGTCTGTTATTTTAACATTGTGCCGCTCACAGCAAGCCTTTGATTGAATCTTAAACACTTTAATGTTCTATTTTTGTTTCAGGCAGATCAGAAATGGGGTTTGCACCATTCTCAAAGCTAAAACAATCTGTAAAACAACAAAATCAAATTTCAAAAAGCATCTTTGTTTTCCAGCCACAGGAGTAAATTTGGTGAAGCTATCGTGACAGGGTCCACAACTTGGCGACCAAAGCCTCACACGCACATTTAATTTCTGTGCATCTATTTTCATCTAAATTAGATTTTAGCTGTAATGCAGAGTATGAAAAGCCTCGGCCAGGCCTTTGTCTCTACATTTTCTGTCGACCCATTGCAGGATTCCTCCCAGCTAATCTGAGCTCCACATCACCTCGCCCTGCTCTGTTTTGGCAGTGGATCTGGATGATGGTCTGTGTCCTGGGAGCACGGCGGTTCCATTTCCCAGAGCCCCCAAAGGGGTCTCTCTTAAGAGGGCACCTGCTTGACCCAAATTACTTATGAGATGCATCACTTATGACTAGCTCCTGGCTAGCATTATCCCCTTGGGTTAACTCGTTGTTTAGGGCAGGGGTTGGCAAATGAGGGCCCGTGGGCCACCTGTGTTTTTAAGGCCCTCCAGCAAAGAAGAATTGTCACATTTTAAAATGTTTTTTTTACGAAAATCAAAAGAAGAATACTATTCCGTGATGCATGAAAATTATATGAACTTAACATTTTAATGCCTATAAATAAAGTTTGATGGGAACCCAGCCACACTTGTTCATTTACATATTGTCTGAAGCTTCTTTCCTGCTAAGATGGCAGAACTGAGTATTTGCGACAAAGACCAGATGGCCCAGAAGCCTAAAAAATTGACTATCTGGCCCTTTAGAGAGAAAGTCTTCAAACCTTGTTTTAGAAGGAAGGGCCTTAGTAATTTATGCTTTTATTAAAAGGGTTGTCACCCTCAGGGCGGGAGGCTGAGGGAGCGTTCAAATAAAACGCCGCGTTCGCGACAATCGATTTCATAGAAAGCTTTATAGACGCATTGGCTGAAAGGTCCTCAAAATGTTAGATAAAAGAAGTTAGATAAAATGAGGGAAAAAAGGACAACCAAGGAAATAAAACAACCCCAACCTTCACCAAGCCACAGATGTGATCAATGTGTATACAAATTATAAAATAAGTCCAAAATACCCTCAGACAAATGGATTGAAAAATAAGCAATCACCAAAATTGTGTTGAGTTTAAGCAAATGGGAGTGGCTTTGGGTCAAATAGCATTAAGCCAGAGGTCTGTTAGCACCTGCCAGTCACCCAGACCCTGGAGCCGGGGTCTGAGATGATGGAAGGCAGGGAGTGCCTCAGCCAGATGGAGAGGCCTGGGGAGAGTTGCCCTTGGTGTGACCTTCAGGAGAACACATACCAGAAACAAGGCCTAAAGGAACTTGGGGCTGGGTGTTCGGCCCGTTCAGGTCATGGAATGCCTGGTGCCCCTTCCTGATGGTACCCCTGGCTGGTTGGGGAAGGTGGGGTATATGCTCCCTCTCAGCCTTTGGAGAATCCAAATAAATCTGGTTTGAATTCAGATATGAACACAGGCTTTTGTGGGGGACACATGAGCCTCCTTTAGGGGAGCCTATTGTTGGAAGACTAATGGAGGCTGGTGTACCCCATTCTCTTCCCCCCCCCTGCCAAGGCCACCTCCATCAGCAGAGAAAGAGGCTTTCAGGGGAGGGCAGGTGGGGACTCTGCCTGCTGGGTCTTCCCATCTAATGCTGGCTCACATTGTAGAGTGCTGATTCTGGGCTGCGCAGCAGGGGAAACTTTGGGTATTTGTTGGGGGAGAAGTAATTTGCTTGAGGAACTCAGAGGCCTTTGGGAAAAGAGCCAAGACCCCAGCTCTTGAAACTCTTGGGGTGGGAGAGAGTCTGATGAGCAAGGCCTAGAATAGGGCAGGGAGATGAGGGCCTCCAGTCTCTGGCCTTAATCCAACCTCTCAACTTCTGCTTTTGGTGGTGGTGTTCCTTTCTAGAGCCTTCAGCTCAGTTAAGGGTAGCCTCTGAGTCTTGGGCCAGCAAAATGCCAGGCCATGCCCTTTGTGTGCATGATTTATTTAATCTTCTCAAATAACCTCACGACAAGGCATCATCATTGTATAACAGGAAACTGGGGCTCAGAGTGGGTGAGATTCTCACACCAAATCACACAGCAGTCCCATGGCACAAACCAGTGTGAGCCCCCCCCCAGCACCTAGCTCTCAACATCCTGAACCCCATCATACCAACTCTGTCGCTTTAGTGTACTTGCGGGTTTCTCATTAATCCTCTCATCTCTGACCTCAGACTGCCTGGGTTCAAGTCTGGGTCTGCCATTTACTGGCTGTGTGACCCTGAGCAAAGTGCCTCAGTTGGTTCATCCATAAGACGAAAATGTTCATAATAAAGAATACTAATTAAATAAGCTATTCCAGGTAAAAGACTTAGACCAGAGCCTGACATAAGCAAGCACATTAGCAGCTGCTGCTGGTTTTATTATTGGTCAGTGATGCCTGATCTGCCTCCCTCCTGGGGTAGAATCCCTGGAAGAAACGTACGGCAGTAAAGAGCACTTCATTAGTGGCCGGGGGTCCTGGGTGCGGGACCGTTTGTGTTAATGATTCACAGTGTGGGCTCAGAGACATAACGCCCCCATCCCCAACCCATGTTGGCAACATTCCCGGGTCCCTCTGCCCCAGTTGGTAATTGACAATAACAATATTTCCTGAGCACCTGGGGGCCAGATTTACCTGCCTAATCTCTCTATTCTCATAACCAACTGGGCCCTGAGTGAGCTTTTTTGTTATCTTCATTTTACAAAGTAGGAACTTGAGGCTCAGAGAGGTTAAGGAAAGCGTCCAGAGTCACACAGCCAGAAAAAACAGAGTTGAGATCCGAACTCAGGGAGTCTGCCCCCTGGCCACAGGCTTCACAGCGGTGCTGGAGCAAGTTAAAGCCGTGACTGAGATCCTGTTTAGAGGCAGCCCATCACGACTCCATGGGATGGGGAGTCAGCACAAGCAACCGGACATGCCCTCCCAACAGCCTGCCCCCGGGGCATTCTCACCCAGGAAGATAAAGAAGTGACCGCAAAAGAGCACTTCAATGCTAGGGAAGCCAAAGTATCCCCGACAAAAGACCCCGTTGTCATAAGCAAATGCACAAACCCTCACCCTCAGTTTGTTTCTTCACGTCTCCAGATCCAGGGACATTTGTCTTATCAGGTAATGGAATTGTTTTTAGTGGCAAGAATGAGCTCATTACGGATGCAGCTTGTGCTAATAATGATAATGTGGTCGGCAGTGAAACCACCCCTCTGCTTCCCCTGACAGACGACGCTCCAGAAATTACAGGCTAGGGAGAAACAGCGCGGGTAAAGATTAAGGAAAAGAATTACAGTGGGGGACCGCTTCCACAAAAGGAGTTGCAGATTTGCACATTGAACTTGGTGATCTTAATCACGAAGTTGTGGAAGAATTAGATACTACGAAACCATTTTTAATGGCATTATTCAATTTTGTTACCTCTGTCACTGGGTCGCTATTTTTTGCTTTTGTTTTACAGTTCAAGCCAATTTTCAAAGGCAGTACCAACTGATTTAGTCGGTGACTTAAACACTGATGCACAATAGGATCCCATGGATAAGATCAAGATGAGAGCTCCTTTCAAGGAAGCATTTCCATCCTGGCCACCCCTCAATTTCACAGGTAAAGAGCTCAACAACCTTGAGTCCAGAGCAGTCATCTACAAATTCTGTGGGTTTGGGAGAGGCGGCCAGGCAGAAACGGCTTCCCCCCCTCCCTCTAACGAGGGGCAAGCAGAGCCATGGCGGGCTGGACCACCTGTCCCGGGCGGGGGACCCATCTATCTCCTGCTTTCCTTAAGGATGGATGCGGGGGTGGGGCGGGGTGGGGGGGAGTCAATCTCCCAGGTCTTAACAAAGTTGGAAAAAAATCTTAACTATATTCACTGAGGTTTGTCCCAGCCCTTTGAACAAGATGTCAGCTACCTTCTACTAAGACATGGCTTTTTTCCTGTAAACATATGATCTCAAGAAGATTAAAATACCTAAAATAAAGATTTTTTTTTTAAGATAACATCTTTTTTCGTGATTATGAAAACAATACCTATGGGCTGTGGAAAACTGGAAAGCACTCAAACAAGAAAATAAAAATAACTAATGATATACCGTCATCCAAATAACCACAGGTAGCATTATGGGCTAGCATCCTCTCCGCTCCCCTCACTGTTTTAAAAATGAAAAACATGATCATAGTGTGTGTGTGTGGGTACACATGGGTTTGCTGTTATTGCACAGTTTTATGGCCTGTTTTTCATGTCCTATATTATAAATATTTGTCCATAAAGGTATTCTTCTATCACATTATTGTTTGGTAATGGGGATAGATTGTAATCCCAAGTCCTGTGGGGTTTGGGTTGCTGCTTTGTTTTGTATGACAATCCCCCTGTACACACATCCTTGGTTGTTCCCCTGGACGAGGAAACCTATCTGGGCCGGGGCCCCTCTGGCTGTCTGGTGAAATATGCAGGCCTCTTCTCACAATAAACATTTTTAAATGCAGAAAGCAAAATACATGACATTACAAGGGAAACTAATTATATTGAACTATGATCAAAGCATTAAATAGGATAATTTTATGAACTAATGTATTTCTTTGTACATAGATTGAATAGCAATATGTTAGGGTGTAGATATAGTCACTCTAATAACTACATAATTATAAAGTAGTGATCAACACTAACATTATGTTAAGCTGTATGTAACAAAAGTCATGGTACGACCGGACCCCGGCTTCTATTAGGCCAAGGTGACAGGTACGGCTGTGGTTTGTTGCGTAAATGAAGGGAATACTAAATCACACTTGGAGGTTTGTAAAAACAAAGAGGTAACTCTTTTCTCATCAAAGTTCTTTATACTCATCGGAGTTAAAGATTTGACACCTGATTTTTCTGCCCAGGGGACCCCAGTGAAAATTCCCACCCTGCGCAAGACTCCCAGGAGTGGAGGGTGCTGTATTGTTTCAGCTCTGCCCATTATTGAGCCTTTGGATGCCTGCAATGGTCTCTCAGCTCCGGGAGCTGCATCTGATGTCTTCTGAGGGCCAGTGGATGCAGAGCGAGGGCAGAGAGAGTGCCTGTTAGTGGCAACAAGTATTAGCCAGCGCTATGGGCCGAATTGTGTCCCCACAAAACGCCACGTTGAAGTCCTAACGCCCAGTACCTCAGACTAGGACTTCTTTGGAAAGGGGCTCATTGCAGGTATAATGAGCTAAGTTTAGACACGCTCATCCTGGAAAAGGGTGGACCCTAATCCAGGGCGACTGGCGTCCTTATAAGAAGGATGTGAAGACACAGAGACACAGAGGGGACGTCATGTGACCATAAAGACAGGGATTGTAGTTATGCCCCAAGGAAGGCCGAGGATTGCCAGCAAGCCACCAGGAGCTGGAGAGAGGCAAGGAAGGATTAAGCTTCTGAGGAAGCATGGCCCTACTAACACCTTGAATTTGGATTTCTAGCTTCCAGAACACTTCTGTGTTCTAGCAATATGCCTCTGTTGTCTTCTGGCGTCCAGGTTGAGGTACTGTTACAGCATTTGAATCGTGAAGCAAATGCGTCTCATGTCTGCCAGTTGGGGTCTCCTGAGGAGGGGGACTCTGAAACACCAGGGTGGGGTAGGCATGGCATTGTGCCAGCGCTGGGAACTGCCACGTCAGGACCCAAGACGGCTGACAGGGACCGCTGGTTAGAGGGCGGGGCTAGGGCTACCTAAGAGCCTCACCCAGGTGCCCAATGCTACCTCAGGGTAAGGAAGAGAGCGGCCTCACCCTGGCTCTTCTCCAGGTCAGCATAACCTAGAAACCCGTCCCCCATAAAAACCTTCAGTGTGCTGAGAAGTATCCTCTTTATTCCCACACAATGAAAGGTCTTTATCATTGATGACACGCTATTGCCAAACAGACAGGGTGCAGGTGGCCACTGAAAGGATTCTTAGGTTTTGAAATTTCCCTAGTGCCTGTTGGGTGTGGGTGAGGGGCTGGTTCTCATGCAAGAATGGTGAGCTTCTGAGTCCCCCTTTAAGTTCACCTCTCCCTGGGAGGCTGTCTGCATCAGCTTTCTGCATGCTTTGCTGAGGACAGTGGCTCGAGATAAATCTTCCCGTTGCACGACATATTTGTCCTTTGGGCACAGCCACACGTCACTGGAGGTCCGGGGTCCTCTGTCAGCAGTCTTCCGTGGCCAAGACAGCTCCCACCTGGAAGAGAAACCATCCTGACCAGTTGCAGGCCGATGGCCCAGCTAAACCAGGAAGCTACTGTAAACATTTCATCCCCTTTTTAAAAGTAGTGGGAAAGAAAGAAAGAGCACTCCCTTACCTGGGAGAGAAAAATCCAGATACTTGGGCAGCAGCCCTCCATGCTGCAAAACTTCTGGAGAAGGGGCAGGAGGAGGTTGTGTGGACCCATCTCCATATATTCTAAAGGACAAAAGTCATAGGCTTACTCCTCTTTTTAATAATAAAGAGAAGAAGTTTAATCTATGTAGGTCCTGTGTGAGCACAGCAGGTTACTTTCTAGTCCTGACGATTTATCCTAAACTTAAAGGATTATCATATCTCCATTTTGCAGAAGGGAAAACTGAGGCCAAAGAGCCGCCCTCTGCAGGGCCATACCATGCCCCTCCCTCAGTGCCCTCGGGCCTTAGGTTGCCGCCAGGACAGGTGGCCCTGTGGGTTTTTACACCCGGCTTCTTCCCTGCGAACCAGCAAAGGCCACAAGCAGGGCTTCTGGAGAATGCTAGGTGAGGTGGGATGGGGAGTGGAGGGTGCCTGCTTACCGTGAAGGCCCTGCTATTACCAACAAGGCCCCTTCTGTACAACAAACCAAACAAAAAAGCAGCCCTAGAGCTGGGATGGGGTATCTGCGAACCCCCTGGCCCAGCATCTGCTCTGGCCCTGGTTCTTGTCACCTGCGGCTGCGCCCCACGCCGGACTCACCCCTCAAATGGCTTCAGGTGTGCCCTCTTGGCCTGCTCCACGATGCCCAGGAAGTCCCTGTAGCAGTTTCTGGCCATGACAGCATATCGCGTGGCACAGCCCAATTCGGTGACCCTGGCTCTTGGGAGGTAGCCAGCCCAGCCAGGGATCGGGGGCTCCTGGAAAGGTTTCTTTATGTTTTTGCATTCTGTAAAAAGATACCATGCTTCCTGAGGGCTTTGAGAAGCCACACAGGGGGTGGTGGTCCCCAGGCAGCTGGCACCCCAACAGTTACCCAGCGAACCCCTAGGCTTCTAGAGGCCCTAAGATCAGCTACCCCTGGTTGGTTGATTCTGTGTGCCAGGCACCTTGGTAGGGGCTTTACCAACACCCTCTGAGTTCCTGCTCTCACGCACTTTGAGGGGCTGACACCATTATTGCCTCTACCTATGGAACAGGACACTGAGACTAAGGTCTTTAAGAAGAGGTTAAGAGAGTCTTGGCCAAGGTCACATGACAAGGAAGTGGTAGGGCCAGGCTTCAAACCTGCGTCTGAGTCTCAAGTTCTTTCTCTTCAACAGATCCTGCTCCTCTCTCAGATTAATAAAAAAGCTTCACACATTGCTCTTTTTCAGTCTACAGAAAAGAAGCAGGAGAAGCACCCAGGTCAGAAGAAAATACATCAGACTGGGCCCCAGGCATCTGCCTTCAGGTCATGAAATTGACCTGGCGGAATTTCCCACCGGTGAGATGAAAGACCCTGCCCGCCTGCCTCCTCCAGGGGCTGTCAGAACACAATCAGGCCACTGAGTCCCAGAATTTCAGAGCTGGAAGGCACCGTGGGGAACATCTAGTCCAACCTTCCCTGCACTTGGATGAAGGAACTATAACCCAGAGAGGGGAAGCGATGTGCCCTAGGTCACACAGCAAATAGTCACAGAGCTGGGCTAAATCTCAAACTCTTAGGCAGATGTTCTTTGTTATGGCTCAGAAAACTTTAAAGCCCAATAAACATGTGAGTCAGCCGCCCCAGACAACTATAGTAATAGTAATAAAGACAGTTCTGGGGGCGCCTGGGTGGCTCAGTCGTTAAGCATCTGCCTTCGGCTCAGGTCATGATCCCAGGGTCCTGGGATCAAGCCCCGCATCGGGCTCCCTGTTCGGGGGGAGGCCTGCTTCTCCTTCTCCCTCTCCCACTCCCCCTGCTTGTGTTCCCTCTCTCGCTGTGTCTCTCTCTGTCAAATAAATCAATAAAATCTTTAAAAAAAAAAAAAAAAAGACAGTTCTGGAGTCCATTACTTTTCCTATAAGACTTTAGACCTTAAAAAACGGTCCAGGGCAAATCATCGTGGTGATTAGCCTTATAGAATCACATCGTCAGTTGTTTTTGTCATTGTTATTGTGGTTGTTATTCAGTGCCTGCCAGAGCTGGGTTCCAGCTGAGGTCTGACCTCAGACGAGGACCACTGCCTCTGCAGACTCACTTGCCCCATCTCTAAAATGGGAATAATAGTATCAACGTCGTGAAATAATGGTGCCCGGCGCAGAGAAAGCAACCCCAAAGCGTACATACTGAGACAGCAGGTGCGGTCTGAACGTTCATGGCCACCTGCAGGGGGGAAGGGGGGTCCCCGTTTGCAGCCCCCTCTGGCCTGACCAGGACCGTGTCCCTCTCTCCCAGGAGATGTTTCTTTCTCATCGTATGAAACCAAGCCCTTCCACCTTGCACCACACCGCCTGGGGATGCAGACGTGGGTTGGAGTCCGTGCTCCTGGGGTGGCTCAGCGGGCTTGCCGGGCCCCGCACTTGGGCCCCAGGAGAAGGGGACTGGTTTCCGGGGGACCGGTACCCAGACTCAGGGGGTGGTATTGCCGATAGTATTGATGTAGCGCCCGCAGGACGGTCTCCTCGGAGCAGACGGGCTTCAGCCTCCGGGCAGTGGCCGTCGAGCAGCGAAATTCCTCCATCTGGTTTTTATAGTGCTGTGTGCTCTCCTGGAAGATCTTCAGACAGTGGGCCATGTTGTCCTTACTGGTGGCTTGCTGGCAGCTAAGGTAGGGCACGAAACCTGCAAGAGCCAACAAATTGCAGCCTTCAGCGAGGCTGTCGGAACCTCCAGAAGCTCCCGAGAATCTCAGCCCATGCCTTGGCATTTCTTCCTTGGCCGACAACACTGCGTTTTCCCAAAGGCCATTAATTCAAGCAGGGCTGCTGTTTGCGCTGCACTGGGCCCTCCCAAGGCCACAAAAAGAAAATGACCTTGGAGCTGGGGAGGGAAGGCCCATTTCAACAAAGACGATGACAGTAATATTCTTTGATAGCAAAGCCCCTGATGTCAGTCTGAACAGCAAATGGGGAAAGCATTTAATGGGCCAAAATGATAGTCTGAGGAGTAATTGAAATTATTCATCTTTTTAGAGAGAAAGCTTATTTTCCTTGACACTTCCCAAATGCAATTTGGGATCTCTTTTTGTTGGACTATCGGGAAATTGCGGGCTTATTAAAAGCTGAGACCTATTACACAAAAAAAGGTAAATTCATTATCTCTGGGGCCGACCCCCTAGAACAATTTTTTACCATTTCCCACAAAATAACATATAATCATTACAATTAGTATGGGTAAAACACAAGTATTTATTTAAACTGGAGGCTGAATCCCAGGGCCTACACTATGGTCACAATAAACTATTTTTTGAAAGAACAAAATGAAGAAAAATTGGTTAAGAACTTGGTTTTCAAGGGCTAAATAAATAAATACCCCTCGCTCATTACTGAAGCCCAACATTGTGCCTGTGTCCCTAAAGAAAACCTGACTTCAGAGTCAAAAAGCAACGACCCTGCCTCCCACATCCTACAAGCAGCCACCTCTCGAAGAATCTAATTACTCGACTATTCTCGAAGTCCTCCCCCCACCAGCCAGGCTCCTCAACCCTGGGGCAATTAAAAGATACCCTCGTGTTGCGAGGGGTGATCGTAGAAACCGAAGGGTCCTGCCACCAGGACCTACTGGGGCCTGGAAAAATTTTATGTAATTGTATATATGCACACACACAGAGGAATTCAAGCTACCTTCGAGAAGTCTTACTAAGGGCCAGGACGATCTTAGGAGAAATCTATCATTATCCCGTGGAGAGGGTTAAAGTTGTGTCTCTCGAATAGATATGTCCAAGTCCAAACCCCTGGGTCCCATGAATGTGACCTTACCCGGAAATAGGGTCTTTGCACACGTCATTAAGGATCTGGGAATGAGATTATCCTTGACTGGGGATGGGCCCTAAATCCAACCGTCTCTGCCTTGGTCCACTGTCTACATCTGGCCGGCTGGCTGGGCCAGGACAGGCACTTTTGATTTTTAGGACACTTGTTGAAAGCACTCCGTTATAAGAGAAGGGAGAGGGCGATCTGAGAAAGAGACACAGAGGTGCAGGGCAGAAGGCCGCATGAAGAGCCATGTGAAGACAGGGGCAGAGAGTGGAGCCATGTGGCCACAAAGCCATGGAACAGCTGAGGCCACGAGAAACTGGAAGAGGCAAGGAAGGACCCTCCTCTAGAGCCTTCGGAGAGAGCATGGCCCTAGCAACACCTGGGTTTCAGACTGCTTGCCTCCAGAACTGTGAGAGAATAAACATCTGTTGTTTTAAAGAGCAGCCCTAAGAAACTAATACGCCCATTTAATAGACATTTTTACTTACCACAGAAAGTAAGCAGCTCTTACAATCACATACATCGAGGCCGAGCAGGGACTGAAACCTCGGTTTGGTAACAACTCAAAGCTTGTTCTCTTAACCAACCAGTAGGACCAGGGGTGAGGCTGGGCGACCTTGGAATAGTCCCCGTGCCTCTCCTCTCCTAAGAATACCTTATGTGAGAGCTGAGGGCCCATGAGGACCACCTGGTTTGTCACAGAGATGTGACTTAGTAAGTTCTCAGTAGCCCAAAAGTCCGAGGAGGAGAATCTTTAGGTAGGGTGGCCAACTGTTTGCCACGGACTTAGGGGTTTCCTGGGACTGAGGACTTTCCAGACAAACCGGGGCACTTGATCACTCTCCCTCTAGGGGACCCAGGAAGGAATGGGACCCTAAGAACAGCCCTCGTGCAAGACTTGAGAAAGCTCAACTTGGGAAAAAGGACAGGGCCTCGGCTTATTCATTGTGTCTATCCCTTATCTTGGCCCCGAAACTCTGAATACATATTAAGTGCTTCCTGCATACCAGGCCATGTCCTGCAAGATCTGGCCTAAGTTCTATCTCTCCACTCGTCAGAACTCAGTTATCAGCCATCTTCAGCAAGGGAGGCTTTAACAAGTGTATTAAAAAGCTAAAGTGCCCATAATGCCCAACCAGTCAGAAAGACAGGACCAGGCACATCCCCAGGGCACACCACCACTTACCACTGTAGCCTGGTGTGATGGGCAGATGTCTCATGAAGGTCTCGGAAGACTCCATGATTTCGCTCGCTGTTAACGAAGGGAAGAGGGAATGAAACGATCTCATCCAATGTCCCTGCCTCAAAACTCACTGTGTGTGTGCTGGAGCCCTTGGGAGTAGAATGACCCCAGCAGGGGGCTGGGACAGAGAGGAGCACCTCCACCTTCACGCAGAACCGGAAGACACTGTTGGCGTCAGTTATAAAAACAAGGGGCGTTCACCTTTTACACAAACTTAGATACAGGTGTGCAGATCCCCGTCCACGAGCGTCTCCCCTCCTGGGACCTCCTCCACCCACCCAGCCTTCCAGCCAGCGAGCCAGCCTGCCCACCGTCATGAACTGTACACACAGAGGCCAGCAACTACGATGAGGTTAGGAATGTAAAGACGAGCGGGACCCAGAAGCCCCCCTGTGAAGCCCCTGACCCTCAGAAGAAGGAAGAGATGAAGCACTCCCACCCCCAGAGCCTTTCTTTCTCCAGGGGGAAAAGGTCGCACTGGGGATGTCTCCTGCCCCCCCCACACACACACCCCCCCACCCCCACCACTGTCAGGACAACGGGCAGTGTCTGGAGACATTTTTGGTTGTTATGACAAGGGGATGGGGTGCTAGCTAATGAGTTAGAGGCCAAGGATGCTGCTAAACATCCTACAAGACAGAGGGCAGCCCCACAAAGAAGAATTAGAATAGTTCTAGCTGGAAGGGCTCAGAAGTCCCCAAAGGTCGGCATGGAGTCCAAGATGGGTGAGCAGAGGGTGGGGGGGGGTGGATCACCTGACATCGGGTTTATGTGGCTGCTGCATCCCCAGCCAGAACCCGTCCCCCTTCCAGGATGGCTTCCGGTCCCCCCCAAAGGGACAGGTCCTGCATCTGGGCATCTGTTGATGCTGCTGCCAAGCCAGTTCATCTCTCAAAAGTGAGGCCTTGGGGGCCACGACCGGTGGTCTCAGGGGTGGTGGGGAGGGCCACGGTCCACGTTCAGTCCGCAGTGCTGGGAACTATAAACACGCTCAGACACAGAGCGCTCGCTCAGGCGCAGCTGACGCGGACCCGCACTCCTGTTCCATCCTCCGTGCCCTAAGGGTCAGTTCCCGTTTGAGTCCCCCGTTTATAGAGGAGAAAAAGAAGGCACGGAGAGGCTAACTTGCTTAAGGGTTCTCCCAGCCAAGGAGGTATGAACGGACGGACGACATCTAATTCTGAGGGCAGCATTATGTTATCCAAAGGCGTGGCCCTGGGGAGGGGGCTCAGTCCGGTGAGGGTGGGTGGCAGCCTGGGCAGCGGCCTGGAGGAGGTGAAATCCGAGGGGAGGAGCGTGGAGAGGACGTGTGCTGGGGGTGGGGGCCCGGAGGGGGCGGTAAGCTCCCCCCCCGCCCCCCCCCCCCCCCCCCCGCCTCCTGTCCCGGGGCAGCCGCACTCCCGCGTCCTCACCTGGGCCCGCCGGCCAGGACCTCTGCCAGCCCGGCCTCCAGCCCTCCAGGTCTCCCGGCCTCCGCCGCGCTCCTGGCCTTTGTGCGCTCACCCCGCCCCGGGGGGAGGGGAGGGGAGGGGCCCGGACCCGCCCCGCTGCCCCTCCCCCTCGCTCCCCCGCCCGCACTGGACCGGAGCCCGCCCCCCCGCGGGCCAGGGGGCTTGGGGCAACCCTAGTCCATGTGGGGGCGCTTCCCCTTGCTGCCCGCTCAGCGTCAGCCCCAGGCGTGAAGTGCAGGGGTTTGCCCAACCAATACTAGGCCTCTGAAGCTGTTCTCCGTACATGGTCTCCCCCCACTTGGGCCCTCTGGGTTTGGGAACTGGGGGGAGCCCTACGCGAGAGGATCTAGGTCAAAGTCGCCTTTTCTGCTGTCGACCCTGGGGCGGCCTGGGGGCGGGGAGGGGAGGTAAGAGGGTTGGCAACCGGCCTTCCTCCCGGATTCAGGGCGGTGTGAGGGGCTGGCAGGGGGGCGGCAAGCAGCCTGGGAGGGAAGGAGAGGCCCGTGTGGGTGGTGACTTCCCTTCACACCCCTGCCCCCCCCCCAGTCCTCTGTCTTCAGATGGTGGGGACAGGGAGGGGGATGGAAAGGGGCCAATGAGCCAAAATGAAGAGGGGGGTGCCAGGGAAGTGGAGCCAGACCATCTTCTAATCATCCTCATTTGATGGGAGCTACAGGGGACCTGAGGCTTCCTCTCCCTGGATTGAAACCAGGATGCGCACTGAGTGACAGGGACAGCAGGAATGAGGGCCTTACCAGACAGCTAGTCCCAGTGGGGCCCTGTACTCCAAACAACTGAAACCTGATCACCCCAGGGTACTACTTTCCCACAGATTTGTTTGTGTCACTGCCTCTCCCAGCCTTACCTGCCTCTACTTCCAGGGAGCTGAAATTCAGATGAAGGCTGGTGAAGCTGCCCACTTAGGAAGAACCCCTTTGAGTCCCCTTCAGTGTCCTTAGGACTCCACTACAGACTCTCCGGAAGCTTCTAAAGCCAGCTCTGGAGGGTGACCCGGACATAGAGCCTGGAATAAACTCAAGATGAAGCAGCCAGCGGGCCATGCCTGCTAGGATGGGAGGGCTAGGCACCAGGCCTCGGCCCTTCCGCGTTGTCTTCAACCACCTGCATCTGGGTCTGGTGCAGTTGTCTGCCCCCACCCAGGCTCATCTGCCTTCTGTCTGCCTAGACCACTTTCTGTAGCTTGGAGGAAAAAGGGGCTCAGGAACATGGATGGAGCCTTAGTTCCCAGCAAACAAAGGAGCCAGTCTTGTTGGAACGAAAGTTAATTTTAAAAAGCTTTTAACACTTGAGAAAAGACCTGAAACTCAATCTCCATCTGAGTGAGATGGGGCAGAGGGGGAAGTCAGCAATGATGCATCTATAATTCCATTCACAAAATCATAGTGCAAAAAAAAAAAAATTGGGGCCACACGAGATCCAGAGTTTTTGCTTTATTAGACGTCTGTGAAGATAGAGTTCACAGGTACAGTCTCGTCAAGTTGTGAACAGCTGTGAAGTTCTGTGGAGTGTGAATTTATCTTGTAGTGAACAAGACCCCAGTGGCTGATATTTTAGAATAAAGTTCCATGTTCCAAGCAGATGAGAGGTGTGACGTAACGGACAACAACTTTTATACGAGTCATCCACTTAGTCATTTCCCAGCATAAATACGCAGCTTACTCACAGCTACTTCAACTCTACAGTGTGAAATTTGATCTTCGACTAATAATGCATTTGGACTCCTGTTTATATTGGCGCATGCGATTCTTTGCCACCCTGGCAATTAACCAGACCTAGACTCTAAAAGCTAAACTTGATCTAAATAACATCCTAGGGGGCGGGCAGGCTCTGCAATCTGGACTCAATCATAATCCAGACTCAATCTGGACTCAATCTTCAACTCTGCGTGAGTGCCTGTATGTCTCCTTCTCTCTCCTATCTTGTCTGTCTGTGACTTGTCTGTCATTCAGCATTTACTAATGCCTGCTGTGTAGAGAGAGGGCAGTTAGAAAGGCGATCCTTTGACAGGTCTGCTTCCAAAACATGAACATCAGATAATACTCCAGGGACAGCTGAGTAATGGTCAAGAGAACAGGCCTTTTAGAAACTTTCTAAGATTAGAAAATGTGTCCACGTGTATTTATCCAGTGTTCTCATTCTACAGTATTTCCGGGGGCAGGAGGGAGAGGAGGGATGGATTGGGGGCTTCCCTTTAAGAAGCTCGACTATTGGGGCTGCATTTCTGGGGCCAGAAGAAAGTCCGGTAAAGTTATCACCCCTCTCCATCACCTGCTTGCCAACAGCGCAGAATTCAACCAACTCGCTAAAGAGAAATCAGATAAGGAGACAGCCTCAGTGCAAGGTGGGAAAGGTCTTACATTAGCCAAAAAAAAAAAAAAAAAAAAAAAGACTTCACTAAATTACTCACACTTACACTTAATCGAGTGGAACAGCTGGATTTGTGCCCCACTTGATTCCTTCCTGGAACCCTCTTGTGCAGACAACACGGCACATGGGGACCACATCTCGCCATTAGAATGACCCAACTCTGCCCCACAAGAAGCTGACAACCCTGCAGGGACGCAGAGAGTTTTCGTAGGTCGTCCTGCACAGTCACGTGGCGTACAGAACCAGAATGTTCAGCTCTCAAAGACTGGACAGGAGAATCGATACATGATTATGCTCCTTTCAATGTAAACTGTGAGCTTCTGGGAAGGATGTGAGTGAAGCAAGGTCTGACGAAGCTGTTGATCCAGCTGTTGTCCCTTTTTTTTTTTTCCAGAGTATTCGGAGCCTCCGCACCTCTGACTCTTGCTCAGTCTCGCATACATAGTCCATAAGCTTAGTATCGGGTACAAATGGATAAGTAAGCGCAATTAAAAAATGAAGCCATGGGAAATTAAAGGCAGCAATGTCATCAACAAAATTCAAAGGGCATTTTCCTTTTGTTCGTTTTTTTTTTAACAAAGCACATTGTAGAAATAAAGATTCTGTACAATATTCTAATACTGTATGTACATAAAATTATATTACTTATAACTAAATTGAGAAGTCTTATTTGCAGAGTATGGCTGGCAACACCAAAGAAAGACCCAGAACACTTAGCTTTTGAAGCAGAGCAGGCAGCAAGAGAACCCCAGCAAACACACCTCTGTGCCTGGATGCGCAATCCTGCTACGAAGTTAAGTTACATGACTAGCATTCTCTAGGTCAGTGGTTTGTTCGTGTTTCACATTCTAGCAGGGAATTCTGCAGCAGGCGGTGTGGAAAGACATGTTCAAATGAAACTGGAAATGCTATTTCGAATCTGCATATTGGCTATGGTAATGGGTTTGTGAATCCAGCTTGCCTTGAAGTGAGTTCCTTAGCTCATCCTCCCTTCGTTTATTATGCATGCCTCCAGGGATTTCAAATAGGAATGAGTTCCAGCAGAGACACCAGTTGGTTCCTCATCTGTTCTTAGGGTCCCTTTCTTCCGACCTTCCTCCTTTGCAGGCTATTCCTGTGAGGGCTAAAAGCGCCACCCCCAAGCCTGGTGGAGCCCCAGCCCCACTCACAAAGGGCAGAGTGTGGGACCCCGGTTCTTCACTTGAAAATCCCTCTCCCCAAGGGGGAGCCTGCAGGCGCTGGTGTGTGCTTCAGCTTCCAACAAAACCTCAAGTTAGGAGTTCTCAGATTCCCATGGAACCAGAGTCCCCCGTGGTGTCTACTGAAAATGCAAATGCTGGTCCCCTCCTCCCCCACCAAGACCCAAATTCAATTTGTAAAAGGAATAGGATCCAGAAACCTGCTTTTAAGAGGCACCCAGGCAGTTCTCACAAGGGGATCCACAGATCAGCTTTGAACCGACCTGGCTGAATTCATCAAGTACAAATCTATGAATTCCTTTTAGATACGCCTAAAAAACTGAAGATTTTAGCGAAACATTTCATAGTACAGATTCTCTACCCACGTATCACCAATGTATTCTTTTTGAAATGTGGGAATGCGGGGCCAAAACTCTTTGGGAGATGAGGGGGAGAAGGGAGTTAATTTATAATAGGGACGCTTGTCAAGGTGAGGGGCTGTTCCAGATTCCCGGGCTTGGTGATGTGAACAAGGCAAACTGCAAGCCCATTTCCTCACACAGAAGCCTACTAAGGTTAACTTGAGTTATTTTATGAATTCAGAAATCAGGATCTGGCATCCGGGGAATGATGTCCCAGCGTATGATTTGGGATAAGTCAGCAGCGCCTAAACCACCCACTTCACTCGAAGCCAGCTTTCACCTGCTGAAAAGTGAGGGCATCAGCTCTCCCATTCACTCGAATCCTAGTAGATTAGCTCAGGCGATAGTTACTCCTCACTGAAGCTATTCAGAATTGAAATTATGAGAACCTAAAATAGTGCCCAGCGTGGGCAGGCCTCTCCCACCAGCTGCACATGCTCCCAGCTCCCACTGAATCACCGCTTTTAATCACATGATGATGAAAAGAAATTAACTGCAGATGGACAGCATTTTATATTGACTGCCATCCAAAAAAACGTAAAAAGAAAAGTCTCAAATAGATCAGGGCATCCTAACAGAGATCCGTTCAAAGCAAGCTGAATCGCCGCTGCAGAAACGGACTGACTCCCTTGTCGGGTGGCTGTCTCATCACTGGGCACCTATGAAAACTAGCTGCTCTTCCAGGATCCTCAGATTTCTTATTCCCAAACCTCCGACAGTTTTTTCTGATTCCTGTGTGTCCTCAAAAATCCCTGTTTCTAGCCCTAGTCGTTCCCATCTTCCCTGCTGAAATTCAGGTGGGCGATGCTGAAGGTCAAGGACAGAGAAAGAAGAGTCAGGGTTGAGGTCAGCAGATGCAGGGGAACAGAGTCCAGGGGAGGGGGCGGGGTTCGCAGGCGGCGGGGCGGGTCTGTTAGTAATTTAAGAAGTCAATCCCAACCTTGACGCTCTTCGAGGTGGCTATGTCGACGGCCGTGGCCTTGATCTCTGTGTCCCCGAACTGCATGAGGGTCTGGATCTCCCTCCGGGCGGGCACGGCTGTGCTGCTGGTCCCTGTGAGATCCAGGCGGAGCGTGCCGCACTTCTTCACCCCCGGGTCGGTGATGAAGCTCACGTCGTCGTGCTCGCAGCTGTAGATGTTGATGACGATGACCAGCTGGGAAGGCTTGGCCGGGGTGTAGCTACGCTTGACCAGCTCCCCCAGGGCCACCGACTGGTCGGCGGAGATGAACTTATCGAAGACATCGGTGCACCAGCGAGTACCGTCCTTCACCAGCAGCTTCTCGGGTGGGTGCTTGCCCTCCACATAGCGGTTCAGCACGCCCACCCCATATGTGAGCGGCGACCGGCGCACCTTGATGACTGCGGGGTCCAGGCCGAAGAGGACGGCGCCCTTGAGGATGGTGAGGCCCACGTCCTGGGGGATGATGATGCGGCACTTGTCGCCGAAGGCAGCCTGGACCGCTTGCTGCAGGAGGGGCGCCTCCGCAAAGCCTCCCACCAGGAAGAGGAACTTGACAGTGGACACCTCAGGCTTCTGAAACAGGTCCCCTGAAAACAAAGAGGAAGGGACAGCGTTCTGTCACCAAAAGCCAGCCGCCAAGGGGGACCGGTGGCCTTGAAGACGTGGGGAACAGACATGGCTGAGCTGGTTGGGCAGAATTTTCGTAGAGCTGGTCTTTAAAAGAAAGGGGTTTGCACACCAGTATGCTCAGGAATAAAAACCAAAGCTGCTGGTAAGTAGACACTCATTTTTACGGCTAGATGGTGATGGTTCTAAGTAGTAATTTGTTAGGCATAAAGGAAGACTGCTAACGTTCTCCAAGCCTGTGGACCTGTTAAGTCAGTCAAGGCAGGCTGTTCTAAAAACTGTCCTGTGGGGCACCTGGGTGGCTCAGTCGGTTAAGCGACTGCCTTCGGCTCAGGTCATGATCCTGGAGTCCCGGGATCGAGTCCCGCATCGGGCTCCCTGCTCAGCGGGGGGTCTGCTTCTCCCTCCGACCCTCCTCCCTCTCCTGCTCTCTGTCTCTCATTCTCTCTGTCTCAAATAAATAAATAAAATCTTTAAAAAAAAATTTTTTTTTAATAAAATAAATAAATAAATAAAAAATAAAAACTGTCCTGTGGTTTTCAAAGGGGTTCTGATTTGGTAGGTGTGGAGTGGGAAGTGGATGGGGGGCCGGGATACTGAGAAAGGTCCCCAGTGAGTCTACCGCGTGTCCCCAGTGAGGGCCACTGAGGTAGCATAGTAACCTCATGGCCGGATTCTGTTTGCCCCCTCGCAGGAGACCTTTCTTTGGTCCACGTAACTGTCCCTCCTCCACAGCAGAGGTTATGGCTCCTAGTGCATCCTGATGAAGCAAAGACTATACATTCCCTAGGCCCTGTCACTCCAGGAGAATATTACTGCAGAGCTCCCAGCATCCTGACTTTGGAAGTCAAACTCAAGGCCCAGGTGAAGACAGGCTCTGGGCTGCTTTATAGTACCTGAAGGCAAGGATCTGGAGAGCCCATGCCCAGAAAGCTCCCCCATACATGCCCAGGCCCTGTCTGCTCCTGCCCAGGCCCCGACCTGTGGCTCCCAGCCCCAAACCCCCTGCCAACCTGACTTCACACACACTACCTAGTGATACCAGAAAATTCAGTCCCCATTCCTGGCTCTGCCCTACTGAGTGGCCGAGCCCTGGCTGATACTTACGAAGATGCTCAATGATGCTGTCAATGGTTGGCTTAAAAAGAGCATTCATGGCATCTGGACTCATCCTCAGCATCCCTTGTGAGGACCACTTCACGAAATCCACGCTGTGGGGGGTGTGGCACAGAGAGAAATAAGCACTGAGTGTGTGAACGGTACCCAGTCTATGTGCACAGAGATGGGCCCTGTCAGAAGAGCTGTCACACTGGAGTGGGCAGAAGGGTTCAAAAGTCCTTGGAAATATCCTCAACTGCCAGAACCTGGACCCTTAGGTGCTCAAAAGCTAAGACACAGCCTCTTCTGTTTCTCTTTGCTTTGGGCTGTGGCCCTTGGGATGGTGGAAGCCAAAGTCTAGTGCAAAATATAGGGAAAGAATTAAAGGGACCTTTCTCGTTTGAATGACATTTTTTAATGGCACAATAGTCCGATTCGAGTCCATTAAAGGCTCATGTGACCTGTCCAATGTGCTACTGCATAAGGCTACAAGCCTGGATGCTCAGGTGCGTTTCCTTCAGCCCTGCAGGCACCTGTCCCATGACCGTGTCGAGCCTAAGCCTACCAGGATGCCCCTTTCTCTGTCAAAGGCATAGAACGTCCAAAGCAATGGCATGGAACAGAAAGAGCACTGGACAGAGATTCAGGATCACTGGGCTCCAGGGTGGCCTCCACCACTCAGAGGCTGTGGGACTTTGGGGCAAGTTGGGCTGCGTTTTCTCTGAGCCCCAGTCTCTTGTCTGGAAATCAAGGATAGCACAACTTGTCTTACCTCCCTCGCAGGGGTTGTTGTGAAGATGAAGTTACATACCACGTCTGTGAAAACACTTTGGAAACTTTCTGGCACTAAAGGAATGCCGGGGACTGTTTACTGCAGCATGTACCCCGCCCATTCTCAAGTTCAAAGAGGCCAAGCAAATAGTGTCTCTGTCCCTGAAGCAAAGCATGCACCAGCTGCTTCCTAGCATCACATTCTAGATGCTGCCAGGGCTGCCCGACCAGGCGGTCTTTCTGTGGCCTTGGCCAAAGGACAATGTGGGATGGTGTGGATTGACCCAGTGGCTGGCTGTGGCCAGTCTCTCCAGAAGGAGAGTGGACCAGCCCCAGAACTGTGTGAGCAGGACTTGGGGTTCAACTCGGAGCAAGCACCTCTGGAGGGGAGCTGGTGGACAGAGAGAACATGAGCCTGGTAAGAGTCTGGCCAGGACCCTGCTCCAAGGGCAAGAAGAGCTAAAATCATATCTACTTTGTTTCCCTTATACAGAACCCAAGCTTTTTAGAGAAATGGCTGATTGCAGGTCTGGGATAGGGAATATAGAAGACGAGCCAGGAGCATCTTCTCTAACCAGAAGTCAGACCAAAACGTCAAATCAACGGGACTCGGGAGCCAACTTGAAGAGGCTCCTACTGGCCAAGATGGGGCATTTTGACTCTCAATCAGGATACAACCGCCATGGTTTAAAATACATCAAATATGCCTATATCTGTGAAATCTTAATGATACTCCCCTTGAGTCCCCACAAAAGAAAAAAAAATGCATTTGTCACTTAGGAGAATGCTAGGAAATCAACAATATTTCTTAACAAAAAATTTATAAATGAAAGGAAAGAACCAAGCATTTGTCTTGTCTTTCCTATATGAACTGACTTCAGGGCAACCAAACCACTGAGGAGAAGAGTTTCTCTCTCCAGAAGCATGTAGCTAACAAATGCAGATGGAGTGAGAGACTAAGGGGCCACTCCTTAGCATAATGGACCTAGGCAACAACCCTCCAAGGCTGCTAGCATCTCAGAAGAAGCAACCAGCAAACAGCATGTGCTCCCTGATGTGAAGCAAGGGGGAAATATTACCCCCGCCCCGCCCATGTAGTGGGCTTGCCAAAAACTTAAACTTGACTCTGACCAAACATCCAGCTCAATCTGCCGATTTGTAAGAAAATACCAGGGGGCTGAACATGTTACATGGGCGTGCAATGAGCAAAAACCCCAGACTGGAGGAAACACTATGGGACAATCAGCTTTATCATCTAATAAACCATAAGGAAAAAAACAAGAGGGGGACCTATATATTAAGTGGGATGTAGGGGCAGGGGCAGATCAGAGAATTGCTGTGTATAGCCATCTTTTGGATATTAATGCAAACTGAAAAAAAATTGTAAGACAATGGGAGAGATTTTAATGTTAACTGGGTATTTGAGGACATTGAAGAATGACTCATTTTAAGTGTGCTCGTGATAACAGTGTCAGGGTTATGATTTTAAATTTATCCCCCTTAAAGATACATACTGACATATTTATGGATTAGATGAGGATCAGATTTGCTTTAAAATGCTTGGGGGAGGTTACGTGAGGATTTAGGTTGGCCAGGAACTGACAGTTGTTGAAGCTGAATAATGAGGCTCATTTTGCCCAGAAGATGTTTGAAATTTTCCACTCTAAAAAGACTTTGAGAAACCTATGATTTTTGTCTATTAATTTTGTAATTCAGCTTTAAAACAGCTTCCAAATGTTCATTTTGCAACAAGCTGAACTACAAACACTTGCCTGCAGCCAAGAGACTCAGACTAGCAGGAAACCCAGAATCCCATGGGATTCATTCAACAAATATTTACTGAGCACCTTCTATGTCTGTACCAGAATCTGTTGTAGATACTGGTACAAAACACATAAAATTCCCTGCTTTCACAAAGCTTATAATTATTAGTACATAATAAAAGCTAACACAAAAATAGTACTTTCCAGGTCCCCGGCATTGTGCTAAGTGCCTAACATAGGAATTCACGTCATCCTCACGACAACCCTTTGAGGTAAGTGGAAACATCATCTCCGTTTTCCAGATGCAAAACTGAGGAACAGAGAGGTTGAGTCACTTGCCCCAGGTCACACAGCTTCTCTGTAGGACTGGAAGTCAGAGTTCACACCCCCTTCTTCCTTCCCATCAACGTGACCCACCCTCTAGAATGACCTAAGCCATTGGTGAGTCCGACTCACTTGCTCTTCCTCAAGGCATGCTCCACGCTGTGCCCACGGAACTTCTTGTAGTAGTCAATGAAGGAGAAGGGCAGGGTGATGTTCAGTGGGTTTGTTCGGTCCGGGGCTGCTGCCCTTTTACGAGACTCAAATGCAATCATTAAGTCAACCCAGGCCGCGGGACGCTTGATTTTGAATTGTTCGATAAAATCCTCTCCGAATATTTTACACAGAAGTTTTTCAAATTCATAATCTACTCCTAAGGATCCATAGGGTCCACCTGGGTCAAGAACAAAAGGAGAGACCCCCCCATGTCAGAAATTGCCAGAAACTGAATCCAAACTCTGAGAAACAGCCTACCCTGTGTTCTTCTCAGAAACATCAAGTAGAGTGACTTAGACCCAGTTAGCAGATTGTAGCTCTAAATTTTTACTTATGCTTTAAAACCCTTAGGTTCTTCTGGGTGGAGAAACTTTTTCCTACAGAATCATCTGTCAACAAGCTGTTTAAATTCAATTACATTTTATTTTATTTTTAAAAGATTTTATTTTTAAGGCATCACTACACCCAACATGGGGCTCAAACTCACAACCCCGAGATGGAAAGTCACATGCTCTACCAACCGAGCCAGCCAGGCACCCCACAAAATCACTTTCATCTTAAATAAAATGGATATATATAACTAAGCATGAGCAACATAGTATTCCCACCCAAGAAATCTAAGGACAGGGTCTGAAAATCAGCAGGCCCACCTAGACCCCGTGATCTGTTAATGACTCATCATCCCACCCCCACCGAGGGAGAGAGCCTGTCGCTTGCTTTGGCAACTTTGATCCAAGACCAGGTGGCCTGAAACCTCCCTAGAAAGCTTAACCAGAGCACGAAACCACAGGTGACAATCAGATCTTTCCAGAACTTTCAGAAAAAGATTCCCTTGTCTAGGATCTAAAACAGGCTCATTTTATGCCAAAACCCAAGTTACAGTCATTTGTGTTTTAAAGAACATTTAAATGCATTCTGCTCCTCAGTTCCACACAGGAACCCTCTCGGGCCTAAAATCCCACGTGCTGGTAGCAACCGAGAGAAGGAAGTACCAAGAGAAATATGACATGAGAGAAACGGCTCAGGAATGAGAAAATCAGCCATGCAGGGGCTCACCTGTTGCTTTATACAGTTCTTTCAGGTGTCCCTCCGGTAACCGTATCTGATGGACGGTAAGGTCTACGGTGCCCCCGCCACTGTCCACGACCACATACTTGTCACCTGGGACAAAGACAGCCATCTTTTACACAGACCGCTTGTCAGCCCCATCGTGAAACAAGCTGGGGGGTGACGACTTGGTATACCCAACAACACCCGTCAACCCTTCTCATTAGCACGATGGTTTTGCAAATTAGCTGCACAGCCAAGTTATTCGTGACTGAAGAGAATGCAGTAATGTCTGCCCAGGAGTGTCAGTTAGCATGGATGGTAAAGAACCCGGAGGAGTGGATCTGTAAGACAGAAGCTGTCCTGTGACACTCAGCTGCGTCCCTGGCACGTACAAGGGGACAACTTCCTGCCAAGGTTTATAGCGCCGTAAAATGACCTGCTGTTTAACACAAGACTTACCCCGGAACTGGGGAGCTCCAATTCCCACTTTTCTTCTAAAGAGTCTGTATGGTTTTATAACATGCAAAGTTATAGCTCCGCAAGAGCTCTCCTTGGGTGGGTGGTCTTTAAAAACCACCTGATTCTGAACATTTTCCACACGTGCCAAAGGAACCAACAGGAATGCATTTTTGCCAACAATATAGAATAAATCCAGCAAGGGCAAAGGACATTCAAGGACGCTACCTTCCTCCAGCTCGGACCAGATTTCTCCTATGACATTCTCCACCAAAAAGGTCCGACTCTGCCGATTACGCCGTATGTGCTCCTTAGCTAGTGGCCGACAGAAAGAAAATGACGGGTAAGAAAGCACGAACAAGTGGGCAGATCATCTGCAGTCCGTGGAGGCAACAGCATGAGGAGGTTTAGGGACAGAACATTTAGCAACACTTGACCAAAAGGATTACATAAATACAACATTGGGAAACACAAAGCCAGACCGGTTCCACCAGCCTCCATCTCTTCATTGCATGGCAGCCTGGCCTGCGCCCTGCTGGAAAACTCGCCTTGGAGAAGAAGCAGCCCTTCCCCCGGTGACACTTCTTAGGGGTTACTAAATGCACCAGATTCCTGGCTTTGCTGTCCCGGGGAGGAACTTGTCTGCCAAGAAGCTTGCAGTGCACTTGGTTAAATTTCACCAGTTTCACCTCAAGGAACCAGATCTGTCTGATGCCAGGAATGTCGGGGATGTTTTCCTAATCTGGATCCCGGATGAAAGGGACTGGAGCCATTTCCCGACCCAGGGGAAGCCAGTATGCTCTTCAGCCACAAGGCGGCGCTTCAGCCACAGGGCGGGCCCTCGGAACCTCGCGAAGCCCTGGCCGCCTTTCTGCTAACGCTGGGGAGCAACGCGGCTGTGGCTCAGGCCACTTAGTGGCTGTGAGGCTTTGTGTGGGGCGACTGCATCCCTCACAGGCCGCCCGCAGCCCTGGGAGGCAGACAGGGCACAGATCATCGTCCTTGTGTTCAGAGGAGGGAGGAAACCAGGTCGGACGAGGTTAAGGGGCTTGCAGTTCCCACGACTCTGTCTTGCAGCTCCACATCCACCCTTGGACCACAGGCCCTCATGCCTTTGAGATTCAACAACTTACAGTGACAAAGCAGAACATGAACGTTAAGAGATGAGAAAGGTGCTGCGAGAGGGTATCTGGGGATCAGCAGGGCACAGCCAAGGTGCCCATTGGGGCAAATCACGTAACCCCTCTGGGCCTCAGTTTCCACATCCATAAAATGGGGATAATAACACTTGGCCTAAGTTCCTCACAGGCAGAGCAGGGACTGGTTCTCTGATTTTATCTCAGCACCCAGTGTGATGCCCAGCACACAGGAGGTGATAATGAAGGCAAAGCACCAACTATGAGACTCAGTACCCAACAAATGATCACTGCAATGAACAATTTAGAGCAATGCCTGATTTTACAGATAAAGGTTCTGTCCACTGCTCTGCTGCCCCATCCCACAACCTTGCCTCCCCTGCCACCACCAATTTTTCTAGTTCCTAAAAACTGGTGCTGCTGACTTTGAATTGCCCTACAAATCCATCTGTTGCTGGTCATCCACTTAAGGACCCTTGACCCTCTACCCTCTTCTAGCAAGGAGCACCGTGTTTGCAAAACAGTGTCTTCTCTGGGGATTAGAACAGCAAGAGCCGTCAGCTCTTAAATTCTTCGGGCCTTGGCGTTCAGTGATGAGGCCGTCTTGATTAAAGAGTTTCTGCAGGCCTGGGAGGGGTCCTCAAACTCAGGGCCTCTCTCCTGTTCCCAGCACTGGCTCCAGATGAACTTCTATTGCAGACCTTATAATGGGCATTTGGTTTGCTAAAACAATCTAGATGTCATTTATAAAAAAATGATCAAGCCAGACTAATAAAACATGTTCTGAGCTCTCAAAAAAAAATTACCATGTTTTTAGGCAAATTAAGCCCAAGATTATAAAAAGGGGATCCTTTACTGATCTCATGAAATCCTTTTGGTGCAAAATAATATGGACAGCAACCCTGTGATGCCGGAGGCAGAGGTCAGCCCCGTTCCCCTCAGTAGTGTCCACTGGGCGTCCGTCATGGAGGAGCATCAGAGGGCAGAGAACAGCCCGGGGGGCTCAGGGCCCTAATTCCAACCAGGGAGCTCCTGGTTAAGGGCCCTGCCAGGCCTCCCCAGGCAGCGCCCCCTCCTTCTGGGAGACAGGCCGTAACTGTAAAAGAAGGCTGAGCTAGAACCCCTGCTTCTCTGCCCCTCTGAGGGGTCATGGCCAACCGTGGGAGGATTTCAAAAACCAAAAAGACCTTCGGAGCGCAAGACGAGAGCAAATTCCACAAGGCACGGGACACAGACATGGAGCAGTGTGGAGGCAGACAGGATAAGTTAAAGGAAAGGAACCCCAAAACTGAGCTCTCGGGGAAGGCAAGCATTCAAAAACAGTTTCCCCTTCAAATGTGAGTGTTACACTTAGGACGTATTAAGAAAAGCTGCACTACGATTAGCTAGTTCTGACCTGAGTATGTGTGTGTGAACCAGTAAGAGCGCGCACGTAAGGCAGGAAGCCCAGTCGGTCGTGTGTCTCTTTTCCCATGAAAACGATGAAGATAATTTAAATAAATATGTCATTCTGAGTATTTAAAACATTAATACATTTGATTTAGTTAGCAGGAAGGCTAGCCTTGCCATACTCCGGTGGAGGCCAAGCATTGCCCAAAAAAAGGCAAATCAAGTTGAAAGGCAACAGCTTCCATTTGCCTGGGTGAGTCAGGCGTGAGGTGCTAGCCCTCAGCCCCGGCAGCCTGGGGACCAGACCAGCGAACTCTCTGCCACTGCCTTATGGCTGAGGTTCACCGACTCCTCCGTCTCCGGTTGAAAATGCAGAGTGGCGACCTCTGGGGCAGCGTGACCGGGTGAAGAGGAAGAGGAGAATTCTGGAGGAGAGGACGCAGGGCCGTGCGAAGGCGGAGCCAGGGCCCCTTTGCCGTGGGAGAGTGCAGACACAGGCCTCAGGTGTGGGGACCCAGGAAAAGTTGGACCCAGGCTGTCGGGGGAACAGGGGGCGGTAGTTCCCGCTAATGTTCTCCCTCCTCCTCCTCCTCCTCCTCCTGGGCCTTCCAGGATGGGGTGGGCACAGGGATGGGTGGCTTTCTGCCCCGAGGTCTCCTCTGGGAACAGCACCCCCAGCACTCCCATCAGTGCCTGTGCTCACTCACGTTGGTAGCTCTGACCCTGACCTAGGGTGTCTGCACCACTCATAGAGCCCCAGATAGAAGGGAAAACAGATCTGAGGACTGAAACTGTGACCAACTTGCATACAGGTGAATGTTAAAGAGGAAAAGTTCCTGGGGCGCCTGGGTGGCTCAGTCATTAAGCATCTGCCTTCGGCTCAGGTCATGATCCCAGAGTCCTAGGATCGAGCCCCTCATCGGGCTCCCTGCTCCGCGGGGAGCCTGCTTCTCCCTCTCCCACTCCCCCTGCTTGTGTTCCCTCTCTCGCTGTGTCTCTCTCTGTCAAATAAATAAAATCTTAAAAAAAAAAAAAAAAAGAAGAGGAAAAGTTCCTTAACGCCCATCCTGGCTCCCCCTAGGCAGTACTATGTCCCACAGCTAAATGCGCATCAGCCGGGTCAGGAAGACTCAGCCCCGTTCATCTGTATTTTCAACTCTGCCAGGTTCACGGCTAAGACACATAATGAGCTAACCACACACAAAGCGGCCCCAGTGAGTGAGTCAGCAGTAAATCAACAGTCTTAATGGAGGAATTAATAACAGGCAAGTGGGATTAGATTAAGAATCAGTTAATGAACAAGAAAAATTAAGAGCCTAGTAAAATGTAAGGCCAAGAGCTGCTCTCAGGGCCACTGTCAGGTACTTAGAGAGAAGCACCCTCCCCCAGCCCAAGGCACACGGGCGGGCAGGTGATAACCCTGGGGTAACTACTGCAGAGTCTCTGAGGGGCCCTGGGGAGGCCAGGTCGAGGGGCCGAGGACAGAGGTGCTTACAGCTGACCTCTCTGGGGGCATCTTGATTCTTCATTACGGTGCTAAGGATCTTTCAGTAATCAGGGCCAAGAACCATGCAGGGGTGGGAGGGGAGCGAGCAGGGAGGGGAGAGAGAGAGCAGGAGGTACCCTGTGCAAACCCAGCTCCCACTGTGTCACCGGAGCTGTACCCGTTGACCGCGGCCTTGCTGCTCAGCTCGATCATCTGGTGCAGCCGCAGCTTCCGGCAGTAGATGGAGGCCGCCTCGGGCTCCAAGGCAATGATGAGCTGCTCGGCGGTCTCGGGGGAGGCCAGGCCTGCCTGGAAGACAGAGGCAGGACCACTCTGAGGACACACACGCCTTGCGCTGACGCCCTCCAGGAAGGGACACTTGTGCTCTGCCTGTCTGGGAAATTCCCTCCACAGACCCCTGCAGGGATTACATTCAGTGGTGATGGGGAGCTGAGCCCCAGGCCGGGTCCCCAAACGCTGCGGAGGAGCCAAAGAAAATGTGTGGGTGCCTTTGGGAAATGCAAGGCTCTCTGGGCCCTGCGGCCTCTTTCATTTGGGACTTGCTTGGCCCAGAACTGAGCAGCATGAAGAGGGAAATGCCCCAAACTCTGAAAACTGTCAGAAGATGGAAGGCAGGTGGTCTGTTTCTGGTTACGATCTAAAGGCAGACCCCAATCTTTGGTGGCCCAGGAAACAAATGGGCCATCCCTGGACCTCAGCTACGTGAGCATCGGATTTGGCTGTCTGGGAATCTGACGTGTCTCCAGCACACCAAGGAGGGCTCCGGGGCTCTGGGAGAAAGCCCTCCTGGAATCCCACACAGTCTCATGCTTTCTAGAATATGGGTCAAAAGGCAGCTGACAGTTACTTTATTCAAAGCCATTACCCCTTTAATAGCAGACATGCTTCTGCTCTGTGACATCTGGCTTATTCCAGTCACAGCCCCTTACAAGAGCCGGCCAAGGGGGTCTGGGACCACCCTTCGGAGGGCACATGGAGACCTGAGCCTGGCATGGCCTCTACCAGGTCCCTGCCCACCTCCCGTGGCCTAGGAACTAAAGCGTGAGGCCTCGCTTGCTCGCTGAAGCCGTTCAAGCCCCGAGGGTTTCCTGGTCGCCAGCATGACGGGACAGAGACACGCTGTGTCCTTCACCACTGTGTTTGCTTTGTTGCTATTCCCTAGGGAACTTCGGGGTGCTGCCCTCGCACCACACCCACTTCGGAGGAGACTCTGGTTCTACACCAAGCCCATAAGGTGTAGTGGACTCATCTTGTAGATCAGGGGTGAACAGTCTGCCTAATGTCACACATGTACGTACAGTGACCTCTCTAGAGTCACAGCCTAGAGTCACAGATGGAAGGGGCTTAGAAGATTCAGTTATTGGACAAGGAAGGGAGAGGGTTCCAGTTAGAATATTAAAAATGCAAAGGCCCTTCTTGGCCTTTTGTACAACTCCTTCACTTTATGCAGAAAGAAACAAAGGCTCAGAGAGGTAGGGTGACCAATGGTCCTGGGTTTCCTGGGACATGGACTCTCAGTGCTGAAACCCGGACAGTCTCAGGCTCAAATGTATCCATCCTGTATGTGGCCGAGCAAGCCCAGACCCAGTCTCAAGCCTCGAAGACCAGCTCTTTAATTGGTTCTTGGTTCTCCTGCTCTCGTTGACTTCAGGTACCAGGGTGGGACCCAGGCCTTTTGGCTTGGACGAAACTCCCAGGGTGTCTCTAATGCTCCTCCTTCTGCTGGTTTCAAGGTACGATCTCTTTACCCAGTAAATCCAGGACAGCACTAGATGGTATCCCACCTCTAATTGCATGTAGACAATTCTCCGTAATAACCGTACCCCCAAATGAACCAGTTAACCGTGTCTTAATGAGAAACCACTGGCAGGCAGGTGACTTAAATCTCCCCCCTGCCAATACCAGATGCCTCACAAGTGGTAGAACCCCTTCTAGAAGACTGACTTTACAAAACCTACACCATCCACAGAAAAACTGCCTCCTTACTGCTTTGTGCCTTCAGCTGTTAACCAACTACACATGGGCAGCATCTATGCCCATCAGTTTGGTCCCTGGGTGCAGAAGGCCTGCATGCCCATCAACAGGCCACTGACCCAGATGCATAACAAGATTTCCCACTACTCCCAACCCAAGGGACTAAAAGTCCCTCTCCCCCAGCCTCCCACAGGGTCACTTAGACATCCTTAGCGCCAAGACAGCTGACGCTGCAGTGCCCAATGACAGGGAACAAGGTTTACAGACCTAAGTGTCACCAGGAAAGTTGAAACCTCTGAACCTTAAGCCCCAGGATCCCAGAAGAAATCCAACATAAAACCAAGAGGAGCCCCCTTCTAAAGGACCGCTCTCGAAGACTGACTTTCCCTCCTTCGTGGGTTTGTAAAGTCAAGGGCCTCCTAGAATAGAAGCTAGCAGGTCCAGCTTTCCAGAAAATGGTGTGAGGAAGAAGGAAAAGCTAGCAGCAAAGAAACAACCAGGCCAAACTGTTTAAGATGCTTTTCCAAAGTTCAGAAGGGAAAATAGCCCAGGAGGAGGGGCGAGGAATGCAGAGCGCCAGGGCCGTGCCGGGGCCATTGGGAAGGAGGAAAGGCTCACTACTGCCCTGTGTCCCGCTAGGATGTCCACCGGCCAGGCAGTCTCCCTCCACGTGGCCAGGAAGAGTACCGGCCAGCCTGGACCCAGCAGTGGGGGACAGGAGGGAACAAGAAGAAAAACTCAATGCCTTCATCCCTCTCCACACCTTCCCTGAGACCGTGAGCAGCCCCTCTGAGGTAGACATGAAGTATCGGGGGGCCGGGGTGGCTCAGTCAGTTGTGTTCAACTCTTGGTTTCGGCTCAGGTCATGGTCTCAAGGTCCTGAGACCGAGCCCCGAGTCAGGCTCTGTGCTCAGCAGGGAGTCTCCTGGAGATTCTCTCTCTCCCCTTCCCTCTGGTCCTCCCCCTGAGCTCCCGTTCTCTCTCTCTCTCTCTCTCAAATAAATAAATAAATAAATAAATCTTTAAAAAAAAAAAAAAACAGATGTGAAGTATTTAAACAGAAAGCCAAATCAGGAATTCCAGAGAAGCGAAGAGCATTGAGTACAGTTACACAACTTGAGGTATGTGATTTACACAATCCAGCTTCCCCCTGGGATGCTCCCGAAACCTGAAGACATGAAAGACACACAGGCTGCCCCAAAATGCCCCAAACAGCATGGCTACACCCCTCAGGGGAGGCCTTTCATCTCTCCCTCCCCAGCTGGGTTGGCCTCAGCCCCGCAGCAAAAACTTTGACCCATTTCCACAGAGGGTTCCCCATGGTACCCAGGAGAGGATGCAGATGGGGAGCAGGGGGGCAGAGGACCTCCAACCAGCAAGGGGGGGGGAGTGGGGAAGGTAAGCTCAGTGAGAGGCCCAGGACAAGCTAACCACACTCCTTTGCTCGAACCAGCCCCCGTCCTGCTCCCCAGAGAGAGTGAGGGGCCATGTCCCAATAGCAACTCCCATGGGGGCCATAGTGGAGAGCTGAAGGATTAAGGCAAGAGGCAGCGGGCTCTGCCAGGTTCCCTCTCCCCAGGAGGGGTCCCAGAGCTGCTTGTGGACTCCAAGAAAAAGAGGAAATGCAAAAGCATCTGCCAGATGCTCAAAAACTCAGATGTCTTTATCTCTGGGCAGGAGGACCCAGTGCCTGGAAGGGTAGGCTTTCTGCATAAACACTTGCAGTCCTTCTCAGCAGAAGCCCACAGCCTGGCAACTGTCAGGAGCCCTGGGATCAGGCCTGGGCCCACCAGAGCAGGGGAGCACTCACTGCTTTGGCTAGTTCTGCCTCTGAAGCTGGTACCTTGCAGCTGCTGTTCCACGTAAGCTCTCCCTCCCCTGCGCCCCGGCTGGCCGAGCACTTAGCCTATTCCATCTCCAACTACAGATCATGCAGACGCGCCGAGCCTCTCCTGCAAGATGCTACTTTCCAAGGTCAGCACATAGCAGGTGCTCGGGGGGTAGCTGCTGAGTGCATGAACCCGCCATCCCTCCAGGCAGCCTTCATTCTGTGATTTCCTGGCCCTTGTCTCCAGAACACGAATGAGAGCCTATTGCTGACATGACCTGGGGAGGCTACCAACAGAAAGGGTCTGCACCAAGAATGCACTAACCCATTTGAGTCCTCCAGGAACCTGGGGCAGCGGGAGTACCACCATAGCCCCTCTGAGAGCCCTGCTTCCTGGTCCCGAGCCCCACTTGGGAGGAGCAGAAAACCACACTCGAGGAGGTTGGGGACGTGGGCCCTGATATCGACTCGTCTGCCCCTCAGCCCTGCTGTCAGCCAGGGAAGCCGTCCAGGGACGCGTGCACAGCCGTGAAGGTGGCCAGACGGGGGGACGCTCTGCGGGGCGCACGTCCAGCCGCCTGGGGCTACAGCTGCACCAGGTCTGGGTGTCAGCCACCGTAGTCCCCCCCACCCCCCAATGTGATTATTTTTCACTGCAGTACCAGCTGTTAACTCCACGTCAGGGGAGATCATCCTCCGTGAGGGATTATCTTTTATTTGACAGGTTTCCAGAACCCACTAGGGTTACACGTTTCCGGCAAACCACCTCTAGAAATCAACTGGACTATATCCTACCCATAATGACTATCCCTCAAGACTCAGTGGAACTGTCTCCCATTCTAGATCTTTCCTGAAGGCCTCAGAAGAGGGATCAGCTCTTCTTCCTGCTACGGGCTGTTCAGCGAATGCTCTGAGAGGGTCTAACGGGGCCCTGAGGCCGTGAATTATAAAACATAGAGATTGAACCTACTTTTTCAAGAAGCATTTGACACAAGAGGAGTTTTTGGAGTTTCACAGATAAAACTGTATCCATAAAGTGCTCTGCAGCCCCCACCAACCTCAGCACTGAATCCCAGACTTCTGAGTGGAGGCCCCAGAACCAGCCCCTCCAGGCTTGCCTCTTCCATGAGAGATGCTGCCCAGAGCCTCATCTCTTGCTCTGCATCCAGGTCTCTTCCCCCTCCACCAGGCCAGTGGAGGAATGAAGCTCAGCCCCTATCTGACTGTGCCGTGAACTTGGGCTCACAGGGCCGCCAACAGGCCTGAAGGAGGGACTCCATTTCCTGCATGCAAGCAGGGGAGATGTGACCAGTTTCCTAGCTGCCCTGACAGAGTACCATCCTACCTCATCCTTCCAGCTCTTCCTTCTGAAGCCAGGCTGATGGGCAGCACTCTGGGTGCAAGGGATGGTGGGCATCCTCAGATCTCAGAAGCTGGCTGACCCAAGAACTATGTTTTGTGCTCAGGTTCTGTATTAGCATTCTCCAGAGAAACAGAACCAGTAGGATGTATGTAAACACAGAAAGAGATTTACTGTAAAGGATTGGCTCACACCATTATGGAGACTGACAAGTCCCAAGATCTACAGTCAGCAAGCTGGGGAACCATGAGAGCTTATGGGATAGTTCCCTTGCCAGCAGCCTCAAGACCCAGGAAGAGCTGTTTCAGACTAAGTCCAAAGGGAGGAGAAAAACAATGTTCCAGTTTGAAGGCAGGTGGGCAGTAGGAATCCCCTCTTACTCTAGGGAGTTTTGTTCTAGTCTGGCCTTCAACTGATTGCATGAGGCCCACCCGCCTTAGGGAGGGCAATCTCTTTATTTAGTCAGTCAATTTAAATGTTAATCTCATTCAAAAATACCCTCACAGCAAACACTCAGGATGATGTTTGACCAAATATCTCAGTACCCCTTGGCCCAGTTGAGTTTACACATAAAATTAACTATCAGAGGTACACATTTTTCTTATTCTGTACCACTAATGGAGGATGAGGAGAGAGAATTGAAGAGATGCTAATTCTGGCCACGCTTCATTTCCATGTCGTCATGGGGACTCTTCCAGAAGACGAGCTAAAAGATACCATAGACTAGTCGGCAAACTGTTGTGCCCCATAACTCCCTCTGCCCCTCTCTCTGAAGTACAAAAGGCTGCGATGAGCCACTCAGCTATGAGCAACCTGAGAGTGGGGCCTCATCTTGGTACACAGCATATGAATCTAGCACCTACATGTCCCAGCACACAGAAGATCGCAGTATGGGTTTGTTTAGTGAATAAATGAATGAGTAAACCAAGAATGATTGAATGGCCCTGCCATCTTGAAAGCCGTTCAGTGACTAAACTCGACACAAGTATCAAATCAGAATTACAAAGAGCCAAAAATTAAGCTGCACAAACGCTACACCCATCAGAAGTTACCCAACAACCAAAGGATGGGGCAGTCTGCAGAGTATCTCTGGGCTTCACAAAGAAAAGTGCCCACGTCCATAAATGCTGGTTACATTCACCCCTCTGAGGTGCCATTTTGATTCTGCCAAACCCTGGAGGGCCCCACACCTCCATCTGCCTGGTTTCCTCCTCGACCCAAGAACAAGGGGCCTCCCCGCCAGGCCCCACTTCTCAGAGAGGCAGTCCTTAGGAAGAGCCAGCCCAAGGCTCCAACGGCCCTGACAAATCTCCCAGTCCTTGCACCTCTTTCTGTTTCAGGCTAAAAATAAGAACTGACCCTTTTCCGGGTCACATGTTTGTTGCTGCAGTTTTCCTGTGGGAAAACAAGAGTCAAAGCCCTGAATCCTGAGTCTCCTTCCTGTGCAAAGTCAGAACGCTGGCTGTGTCTCCACAGACAGCCGTGTCCCAGCGTCCCGTCTTTGGATGCTGCCTGAAGGCTGGCACTGAGGACAAGCTCCAGGATGCCCAGGGCTTCTGTGGACAGCAAAACTGCATTTGGGTTTCTTCCTTTTTAAAGAAGTTGCCTCTTTCTGGAACTTCCAGCCTCTTCCTTCATCCCTATAAAAACAAATCTATTTTTGGCAGCTACGTAGACTGAGCCAGATTCTCACGCTGAAGGGGAGAGCAGAGGAGAGCCTGCAGCAGAGGGAAGAAGGGGAAGTGGGGAGATTGGGGGTGGGGGTGGAGCAGGGACATTGCTCTCCCTGGAACTCTACCTGTCACCTGGGGTAAAGCTCCAAGTGGTGAGTACAATTCATGACACCAAGGTAACCATGGCCATTTTGCTGCATTTGGTACTCAGGGTTGATCGGTAGGTATTTTGAAAGGAAAGTTCATACCTATGGCTACAAACTCAACATCAGAGACATGTCCCCCAGGAGCAGTGGCTGTCCCCTGGGAGGTGTGGCTTCGGGCAAGGGAACATCTATTACGTTGGTGACTTTCCCCAGCCCAGCTCAGGTTGAAGGCTCTGGAAACTGACTCTCATTGCACAGAGTGGGCCCAGGCCCCAGGGTGGCCTTTCATTAACCCAAGGGATTAAGTACAGCAGGAGCCAGCTCTGACCTTGGGGTCAGAATGGCAGGTCAGCACGGCCAGCCATTCTTGCCATGGAGTCAGACCCTCGTGGAAGCCCCGTCATGGCACATGTGGCCTGCGGACAGTGTGAGGCTTGGCGGCCATGAGGGTCCATGGTACCAGGGATGCCCCCAACGCCCAGGAGGAATGGGCTGGCCACTGGCACTAGAATGTTCTATCCATGGCGCCATGCTGACTGGCACACTCCTCAGCCATGCCACTGCCCTCATCCAGGTGTCTGCCACCACACGGGTCTGGTGGCCTCACCACCCCCTGACCCTTGTGCTCCCGTGTTACTCACAAGGTGACACGTGCAGAAGATCATTCTATTTCCCTTATGACCCAGCTGTACAGATGCAGATTTCAACCTCTATACCAAGCTGCTGTGCTTGGTCACGGCCACTGGCTTTCTCTTTATTCCTTTCTTCTTCAAACATTCTTATTGCCTAAGCTTTTTCCTGAGGGTCCATTCACCCACGGCAAAATGTCTCTGTACCCCAGTTTGAAATCCTAGCCCTGGGGAACTTACGGTGTAGAAGGTATAATGCCAGAAAGAAAATTGAGCCCAGCCCAACCCTTATGGACCTGACCCCCATTCCTCCCCCAGGAGGAAGGCTTCATGTCCCCTGGGCAGTGGGAGACCCCTCACTGCCTCCCAGGGAGGCCTGTGAGTGCTGGAGACACCTGAGTGGGGTGACAGTCACCCCCATGGGCATCCTGGGCCGCCACCCGCCCCACCCCCACACTCACCTGATAGGCAGCTTGTCTCATGAACTGCTTGGCAGGCTGTTTCCAAATGGCAGGCACTGTGATGACCCATCTGACATCAGAGTTCTCGAACTCCGACCCCGCCTGGTCACTCAGCTCCTAAAGCCAAGGGAAATGCAGCAGGTCAAGAGGACACAGCTGGTCCTCCTACAGCTTCACGGAGAATTCCAGGCTTCCTGGCCATGAACTCTTGGGGCATCTACTCTACAGCCTCCTGAACTTACTAGTGTCAGGGAGCAAGGGTCTGTTTCCTGATTATTCCACAAGCAGGGGGCTCTGCTCCTTTCACTCACTGAACGTGACTGCAAGCAGGAAGCAGGCAGGTCAGAGGCCTTTGGCCACTTCTGAGTCATGTGACAGGGCAAGTAACAGCCTCCCAGGCCTCAGTTTCCTCATCTGCACAATGGGGATAATAATACCTAGCTCACACTGTTGTTGGGAGGAGTGATAATTTTCTGAGAGCTACATTTACTGGGAGCTTACTCTGTGTTAAGCACTTTGCATACCTCATCTCCATTAGTTCCAGGATCCCACTAGGAAGGGATGATAACTATGTGTCTTTTCTACAGATGGGAACCTGAGTCCTAGATACGTGCAGTACCTTCTGATGACTGCACATCTGGAAAGTGACAGAGCCAAAATTTGGACCCAGACCCAGTTATATCTTAACTCTAAAGGCCAAGGTCTTAACTAAGTTGTTACATGTGGTTCATACCTAGAACAGGGCCTGCCCCATAGCACTGCTTAACACCTGGTGGCAGTTGTTGTCAGAGATGTCACTGTCCTCTGCCTTATGGCAAGGTCAGCACCTCAGGGCAGTTCTCCTAGCAGGACGGGAGGGATATGAACATGACCCAAGCAAGAACTATGCTGCCCTTAGCTTTTGGTTAAGATTAAAACCACATCAGCAGGAACCACACAGATAAAAGGGATTGGCAGAAGTATCAGAGGTTCACACCAAGTCCATGCAGACAAAATACTTCTCTAGAATAGTTCTCAGACTCAGTATTCCCATCTGTAAAATGGGGAGAATAAAAGTAATGCTCTGTGTTTCTGGGGAGATTGAGAACACCTGGAAGAAGCTCGCCCAGAGAAGACCTCTGATAAAGCTTGCTCCTTCCTGCCCTTCCCCTCCAGTTGCCACATTCACCAGACAAATCTGAAATCAAACCTAAACATGCACCAACGCGCATCTGCGTCGGAGTCAGTTCTGGGGACAGGTTTCAGAAGATTAACAGGCTGGCAATTTGTTTCTTCTGATAGGTATCTCATTTCCTCTCTTCTTTCAGTAGATACCTTGGGACGGAGCTACCGTGTCACGGAATTAACTTCCTATGTGATCAGTCCGTAAACCCTTTTTTTTGCCCTTTAAAAAATTTTTTTTTATTTCTAATTGTGACAATAACCCATAATGTAAAATCTACCACATGAACCTTTTTAAAGCACATAGCTCAGCAGTGTTAAGTACGTCTAGTATACTTTTTTTTTAAACATGTTTTTAAAAACACCTCTGCGTGAAACAGCGGGTTTTGTTTTGTTTTGTTTTTATCATGTTTTATTTCCTTGCAGGTCTGCATTGGGCTTTAAAGGCAGGCAAGTAGTGATGTGTGTTGGGAAGTGTTCTAAGCAGGCCGCCGAGCACCATCCAGGCTATTTTAAACTCTTTAAACAGGAAAAGGCTCAAAAGGTGAATGATGGGCTTCCCTGACCGTAGGGAAGGTTGTTTAAAGCTGTTTGTTCACCAGTGGATAGAGTACAGCTTAGAAGGTAAAGGACCCTGCCATTAATTAAACATCTCAGTATGTCAGGCCCTTTTCACTTGCTTTCCTTCATGAACGATGAGCCTGCTTCCTGCCTGTGATTCCTGAGATACGATACTTTAGTAGATACTCTATTTTGCTTATCCTGGTCCAACGTGCAACAGTCCCCTCCTCTGAACCCATCTGTCCTTCCAATACCAGCCAGCCCTCTCGTGGAGGGCCCGGTGCTCATAAATCTCCTCAGAAAGCTTTTCTTCATGGAATTTCTTTATAGCATGCTCCCTGCTGGGAGAATGTGCAACCAGGTTCCCAAAGCTTTTGGCTGAGCTGACATGTTCGAAACCACACACCCTCCTACACTCCCTGTTGGCCCTCTGCCCCCCTCCATCTCTCCCCTCCCCTTCTGAGATGGGCTGTTCACTCTTTTCCCCTTGACCAACCTGAAACACAAGCCAATGTCATGGACTTTCTCAGGTCCTAAATTTTCCCCAGATCCCCATGCCTCTTCCTCCTAATCCAAAGGCCCTGCAGTCATGGGCCTCCCTCTGCTCCTTCACCTTTCTCCAGATGGCTACAGACACGATAGGCAGACAGTCCTTCATTGGCTGTCTGGGCTACCAGGTGCTGAGCCCATGCCTCTGAGATCCCTGCTCTTCGGGCTGACAGAGGTCCACATCTCTGTGCTTCCTAGTCCGCTTTGTTGCCGCCTAGAATCATGTGCTCTCCTTTACACTCTGTCTCCCTCCTACTCCTTCCTTCTGTCCTCTCCCCTCTCCGTCCCCCACCGCCGGTGGAAGAATTACTTCCCAGAATCTACTTCTTCCCTCCGTCCTGGCCCCTTCTTTCTTCTTGGTTTTCACGTTCCCCAAGTGACCCCCCACTCTCCGAGTCTCAGAGCCCTCAGAAACACCTGCTTCAGGATCTGAGTCCACTGTTTCCATAGGGCTTTCCTCCACCCTGCAGGCCCTGGGGATGCTGTGGTCTCCCTCCCTCAAATGTTATCTCTGTGGCCATGGCATTCCCCTATTAGAAATCCTTGGATGGCTCCCCGTGACCCAAGGAGTTCATTAGCTTGGCATTTGAGGCTTTGCAAGATCTCGACCCAAGCTTGCTGTTCCCACTCGATCCCACAGCCCTACCCTTCTCTCAACCCAAACTGCCCGCTTTCCAGAGCTGTCTGCTGTGTTTCCTTTCCCCTGCAATCATCTTGTGCCATTCTACCAGCTCAAAACACCCACCCTTCCAGCTGCTGCCAGTGAGAGGCCCCTGATGCACCTCCACCAGGGAGCCTTCCCTACTGCAGCCCATTGGGCAGAACCTCTGTCTTCACCAAACACCAAACACCCACAATGACCCCCTCACAACACCAATCTGTTGACTACATACTCCTTCACACTCTGTTGATTTCAATGCTGCCAGAACTATCTGGCACACAAAAAGTACTCCAAAAAGAAGAAGGAGGAGGAGAAGAAGAGGAATAGGAAGAAGAAGAAGAAGGAGAAGGAGGAGGAGGAGGAGGTGCTTGAATGGATGAAAGCAGTATTACATTCTCATGTCTTTGTTTCCCTCAGGCCCTATTTCTAGAACTCTATTCTATTTCTAGAGTTCACTAAATTTCTTGTAGTGATCATATAATACCAAATACTTCTAAAGTTCCCAATTCTTTTTGGATAAAGCTCAGTACACAAGGTTCTTTATGCATCTGACTCACACCCACTCATCACCATGCCCATGGACAGAGACACCAAGTGGACAGCTGTATTCCACTTAGAAATTAGCCAATTCTTCCCCATCCAGGGCCATCTCTGCCCAAACTTTGCAACAGTCATCCAAGCGGCTCACTCAGGCACCAGCTTCTCCCCTGGGGCCTGGGGGGACAGGGAGAAGGGATGACAGCAACCATTTGCCAGGAGTTTACTGTGCCCAGCTCTGAGGGAGGTGCCTCATGTCTGGTAAAACAACCCACAAGGTACACGACCTGCCCCACTCTTCTGGTTAGGAATGTGGGTATCAGAGAAATTAAGCACCTCACCTGAGACCCCACAGCTGCCGCACATGTCTTCTGCCTATCTTTTTTACTGAGATGTAATTCACATCTCATAAAATTCTCCTTTTTCAAGCATACAATTCAGTGGTTTTAGTATATTCACAAGGTTGTGCAACCACCACACTCTCTAATTCCGTCACCCCAAAGAGAAGCCCCATTCCTATAAGCAGTCACTCCTGTGCCCTCCCCCAGCCCCGGACACCTGCCAATCCACCTCCTCTCTCTGGGGATTCACCTACTGTGGACATTTCTTACAATGGAATCACACAGGATTGGCTGGCTTCTTTCACTCAGAGTAACGTTTTCAAGGTTTCTCCGTGTGGTTGCAGGCGTCCGTGAGTCACTCCTTTCTATGGCTGACTAATATCTCCTTGTAGGGATAGACTCACTTAGTAACCCATCCATCCATTGATGGACGTTCATGTTGTTTCCCCTTTTTAGTTATTACAAATACTGCTGCTGTAGACGCTCATAGACGGGTTTTCATGTGAATATGCGTTTTCATCTCTCTTGGATATATGCTGAGGAGTGGAATCACTGGGTCATGTGGTAGCCCTGTGTTTAACCTTTGAGGAACTCTCAGACTTTTCCACGGCGGCTGCCCCACTTTCCATTCCTGCCAGCAGGGCATGAGGGTGCATCCTGCTTTCTGAATGTAAGTCCTACGCTTCGTCCCTGGAGGCCGTGCCTGCTCGCCTGGCTGGCAGGTGCGCCTCCCCCTGCCCCAGGGCCCTGGCACGTGTCCTACCTTCAGCGCCTGCTCCTTGAAGTATTGCAGGGCGTACGCGAAGATTTCAAGGGCTTTGATTTTCTTGCCGTTTGCTGCCGTTAGGTCTGTATCCATGGTGAGGTCCTGGTGGGGGAGAGGAAGGAACAGTAAGATGAGGGAGGAGAGACGTACCTTGTGGCTTTGGGAACTGCTACTTGGAGATCTGGGGAAGCCAGTGAACCACATTTCTGTTTCCTGATATTTGGTAGACTGGGATAGTGTGTCTTCCACTATCTCCCACTAAGGGGCCTGGCAGCATTGTCCCCTTATTGTGTCAGGGGCCCTGGCTGTTTCCTTCAGCCTCTACCTCTCACTTTCCCCTCCCTCCCTCCCTCTCATTCTCTCTTCCCTGGATCCTCACGAAGCGGAGGTTTCAGGGAGGCGACAGAGCCCAGGAGAAGAGAAAGGAAGCAAGCACCATTGCTGATGCAGTTGACATACTATTTCCACACCCAGACACACATGGTCACCCTCGGGAGCCCCCAGCAGAGGCCTAAAGCATCACGCCAACTCGCTGACGTGCATGATGCTAAACAGACATGAAGCCTTCATTCCCCGATGAGCTGCCAACCGAGTCGCCAAAATAGAAGAGCTCCTATTTTAAGACCTGTGCTTAATCCTCTTGGGAGTGCAGCATCATCACCTCCCTTCCTCCGCCAGTAGCTAAAGCAGTCCGGTCCCTTGGGTGCAGGATGCCTGTGAGACACTGGCTGGACTGGGGTCATTCAAAAATGACAAGAAAAGTGCTCACAGGGTGGCGATGGGCAGAGAGTGGGAGCGAACATCAGGAGGAAGCCCCCAAGGCAGCCCGAACCCAGAGGCTCATTACTACCGGGGGGAAAAAAAAAATCAGCCTCCGGATTGATCCAGCTGGCTAATGAGGCTTGTGGTTAGAGTTCGAAGGGGCACAAAGCTACTAAAGTGGCCTCGTGGAGCCTGTCGGCTGTCCTGACCCATCGGCACAAGCCCCCCCTTCCCAACCAGCCACCCCACCCCCAGTGCTCAACAAAGACACCCCAGATTTGGGGGCAGGGCAACTCCCAGGTTCAGAAAGGGGACCAACCACCAGGAAGCCAGAGGGTCAGAACTGAAAAAACTCAAAACGGAAGAAATTCCCGTGTTCCACCACACAAGACTGCTGTTGGGCGGTGACCGCCATCAGGTGAAAGGGGGAGGATGCATTTCTAGCAGGAACCTGTCTGCTTCACAGAGAGCCACGCCGATGCACACAGGGCCTCGGAGGCAGGGTGCTGGCTGCAGGGTCTCCATTAACATGGGTTTTGTCATCTGCAAGCACGTTAACAGCAGACAAATGAAAGCAATAATCATAGGAGCGAGCAACTGACTAGAACTTAGTACCAGCACAGCTCTAAGAGCTTTAGGTATTTTGATTCCTTTAATCCTTACACCATCCCCACAAAGAAGGCCCTGGAGTGTCTCTATTCCACACAGGGCCCAGAAAGGTTAAGTCACTTGGATTAAGCATCTTGCAAGTTTCAGAGGTAGGATTTAAATCTAGGCCGTCTGGTCCCAGGGTCCATGGTCTTAAACACCCATTGCCGTCCTGAATCTCTAAGTACCAAAAATTAAAGAAAATCTGTGGGATGTAATGCTCACACTGAAAAAAAAATCCTATCCTGTGATCCAAACTTTTCCATGAATCTTGGGAGAGGGGCCTAGCTGATGTAGACAGCTTACAGAACACTGGCATGCTGGGAGTTGAGCCTCCAATAAATTGGGCACCTGATTTCCTGAGCTACCACTTCCCCACACAGGTTTACTTCTAAACTTGTTAGCTAATCGCCACTGCCCTGGGTCCCCCAATTGCCCCCGGCCCCCAAGGCCTGCCTTCAGAATCCCCGGATCTCCCAACAACCCAGCAACTGCAGAGGGATCTCCTGGCATAGCAGGGAGCCCCCAGCCCCCTCGGCCGGGGCTCCAGCCAGCGTCCACTCTGACCGGTCAGTTGCCAAGGCACACACGTTGTTAAATATTCTGAATATCTCCCTGCCCATGTGTGTATCAGAAAGTGCCGTGTATTCCGCAAAAGTGTTGTGTGCTCCAGGTTGCTTCTAAAATCAAGGCAAATGGATGTTACTTTCTACTCAGGAGAAGCCTGAGGGTTTCCTGGGTTGGGAAGACCTCGGGGCTGGAGGAACCTTGGCTCTCCAATGCGGAGGACTTGGGGCCAGGGAGAGGCTCGCTTACCCCCGTGGTATGCAGCTTCATCTTGAACTTCTCCAGGTACAGCCACTGCTTGGCCTCGTTGGGATCCAGATCATGGTAGAAGTCCCTGGCGGCATACCCAAAGCTGTGGAATTTCCTCTCCGGAGTCAACAAGATAGTGGTCGGAGTCTTCTGGTTGGACACCCCAGGGTCGCCCCCTTCCCATCGCCTGACATCAAGGAAAGGCAGAGGTTATGAGAACCTTCCTTCATAATCCTAGTTCAGGCGGCACTGACTGGAGCACCTACTGTGTGCATGATTCTTACGGATGTGGGTGCTCACGGGAGCCGCGACAGGTGCACTCTGGTTCTGTTGGTTGAGTGGTGATCAGAGACCCGACTTCAGTCAGAGAGAAGAAGGAAAGGGGCAAGCACCAGGGTCTTGCTCAGGAACGAGGTCTGCTTTGACCATCCACTCCATGTTCACTAAGCACCTACTGTGTGCCAGGTGCTGGCGACACAGACACGAAACCTTTATGTCTCTGCCTTCAAATAACTCACAACCTAGGAGGTTATGTCTTTTTGTGGGGGGCGGGGTCTTTTTTTTAATTTGCAAGCCCTCAAAACAAATGTATAGCCGACTTGTGTCCTCTCTAAGACAAGGTAGGGTATAAACAAATACATAAATACCTGCCTTATCACATGGGAACGAGGGACCCAAGAAATGCCCTAGGGGTCAGAGAAGGCAGAGGTGCCGGATGGTAGGGCAAGGGGAGGAATGCAGGGCTAAGGAGAGACTCGAAGGACTGACACAGAGCTGCCAGGATCTTGAAGGATGGAAGGGCACTGCAGGCTGCTCAGAGGTAGGAGAACATGGGGTTTGTGCGGGGATGCTAAGTGATTGGCTTGGGTGGAGAAGGAGTGTATAAATGGGAAGTGTGAGAAATAAGATTGGGAAGGTGTATGGAACCAGGCTGAAGAGAACCCTGGGAAGGGAGAGAATTAATGAGTGAGTAACAGGAGGCCACTAAAGGTTGGAGGGCAGGGGCATGGCAGAATCAGAGCTGGGGTTGACCAGAGCACACTGAACTAGACAGGAAGCCAGGAGGCTGAGGAGGAGCCTCAGGCCTCATCTGGGAGCAGAGGCAAGGGGCCTTAAACAAGGGCAGAGGAAAGGGATGGAGGAGGATGAGCCATCCCGAGGGAGAACCAAGCCAAATGGCCATGGTGTGAGCAGGAGCCAAGGCACCAGAGGCCCCCACTTGGGAGCCCAGAGGAGAAAGCCCCCTTCCCAGAAACCTGGAGCCCTGGTTAACCAAGGAGACTGCAGGGAACGAGGGAACTCCAGGTGAACCTGCTGGCACTGAACTCCCAGGAGGGGGCTGGAGATGGAAGCCTGGGGTTCACAGGAGAGATCCAGGAGGAGAGACAGACTTGGGTGCCTCCATACCAGGATGACAGCCACGGTGACAAGGAGGCAGGAGAGCCCTGATGGGAACAGGGAGGTGGGAAAGGACTATTCCTGCAAGGCTGAGTGCTGAAGAGGCCCCAGAAGAGGAGAGAGGTGAGTATGGACAGATTGGCGGAGACCATGGGAGTCCATCCTGGAGCTCATGGGGGGGTAAAGGAGTGGGGCAGGGAGTAGGTGGAGCCCCAGGGAAGCTTCCTTCCTTCTCTTAGGTAGAAAGGAGAATAGGAAGGAGAGTGAAGAAGGCAAGTGACTTGGTGCCTCCCCTCCTCTGGAAGAGAGGAGAAGCCGCATCTGCCAAGGTGGCCAGGATGCTCTCTTCTTTCCCAGGTTCTGACTCTGCAGCATGCTCCCGTGCTGCCACTAGCCACGGGACCACCACGAGAAGCCTCTGGTGGCGACACGTTGTACTAGAGGAAGCACGCCTCTCCCTGGCCTGCTGGGAGGGTGGCTGAGCTCACACCTGCTCCCAACATAGCACCATTAAGCTTCGGTGGGACCATCACAATCCAGGTGGAGAGCCAACCTGGATTTGCCACACAGCTGGGTCTGGAATCATCCCTGGCAGGTTCCCCAGTCAAGCTCCATCAAGATGCAGGCTTCTACCCACGGAGCCAAAGTCCCCATGATGAGTGCACTGAGACCCAGGGATGCTCACCACCCCAGACGCCGGGCACCTGGGCACTCCCCACATGACCACTCACAAATGGACTTTCTGTTCCCATTAACAACTGACATTTTCACTAGGCGATGAACCTCCTGAGTTATTTCCCTTCCAATTTTTATTCCTTCATTCCTATTAAAATACATACAAAAAAATTGAATTTTCTCAACCATAACTGTGTCAGTCTGTATCAAGGTTAACATGTTCTGATTGAACTAAAATCCAGGTAGGGCCTCCCTCCAAACTCTCTACAAGAACAGAGATGATCTCTCTAGAGGCCTGAGCGCTGCTGATACTGTGTGGATCCCTCCCAAGCAATCTCAGTATTATGTCTGCTCTTCATTTTTTTTTTTTTCAATTTCACTGCAAGACGATCCCTTCGAAATAACATTTCTCAAAACAACTATGGAGAAGTCTAGCTTTTTACAGCATGCTCTTCTCCCTTCGGGGTTTCCATCCCTGGGGACGGCAGAGCAGACCTCGCAGCAGGTATCTAGCTACCCAGATGCAGAATCCTGGTGGCGACTAGACAAGAGGGCTCTGCTGTCATCGGGGCTCTCTACCAGAACTGGCTTTCCATTATTTCCTGAAGATATGACACCCACGGGGCTCTGGAGCCTCTTAGGACATCCAAGCCAAGATTGGGGTGGGGGGGTCACTTTTATTATGACTTATGTTTTAAGCAGCATACTGCAAAAATGCGTAAGATCTTACTCTGGGAGCCATAACTAAATTCCACAGTTGCCAGGTAAAGGAGTTGCAAAACCCATCACAATCTATCTTCAGAGCCGTCCTTGGATTTGGAAAATCAGAGTGATAAACGCCTGGCCCCCAAAGCTTTGAGGGGCCACAGACTCTGCGGGAGAGCCCCGCACCAGAGCCGGAGCGCGCGTGGGGGCCAGGGTAGACCAGAGTCCTCACAGACAGCCCGTCACGCGTGGATGGGGAGGACAAGAGAGCGGTTTTAGGCTGCTGTGTGCATGGCGGAGCGAGGTGGAGGAGGGCAGCAGTGTCCTGAGCACAGAGTATGTCCCAAGAGACCCCGGGCAACTTCAGGGTGACCCTGAAATTCACCCCACTCTGCTTTCTGGTTACTCTCACTTAAGGACTAGCACCTTCCCTGCTTACACTTTACTATGTACTAAGCTTGGCAGGAAATCTCATTTCATACGCACACACACTCTGTGAGACAGACATTGCCACTACCTCCATTTCACAGATGAGGAAACTGAGGTTTAGAAGGTCCAGCAGTTGCAAGGGTCACACAGTACGTGGCCGAGCTGACGCCTGGACCTCCTCCAGCACAAATACCCTACACGTCAGTACCTCTTCCCCGGGATGCATGCTAGAATAACCCAGGCCAGGTTTCAAACACACTGTCCAGGCCCTTCCCCAGACCCACTGAGTCAGAATTAAAGCAATGCTTTTACAGACCAGGAACCTGGAGCCCAGAGATGAGAATGGTTTACCCAAAAGGGGCACAGGGGGTTTGGGCTGAGCTGGGCCAGAATCTAGGACCCGCCTACTAAATGCCATTCACCCGCTTCTTAAACGAACCCCCTCCCCTCCCCCAGGGCCCTCCTCCAAGTCTCCACAGGTACAGTGACTGGTGCCCACACACGGCCCTCCGCACCCACAGCACTCACCTCATCACGTGGATACATTCTGGCTCCTTGGCGAAGCTGTAGGCATAGCCACTGGACGTGGTTCCAAAGTCAATGGCCACCACCACCAGAAACATCTGCTGCTCTGAGACGTTTGGGTCAGCATCATTCTGCGGGTGTTCGGAGTAAGGCATGAGGGGTGGGTGGGGGTGGCCGAGCCTGGCCTTCCCGCCTGCCCAGCTGTGCACCCCCTACAGACAGAACTCTGGCTCAAGTGTGCCGCGTGGTGAGCCCTACAGAGAGGCCAGGCCAGCCTCAGCCCCCACATGGTGGCTCAAGGAGAAATGGAGGGCCAGGCTGCCAGCGAGAAGGCACCTGCCCACAGCCTGCCCCCGCCTTTATCAACTGCTTATGAACACGACTAATTGTGGAAAGTCCATCCAGTCTGGAAGCCCAGTGGTTCCTCGAGTGACACAATCCTTCCCTCACCGCCCTCCCCGAACTCCTGTGCAGACACTGTCCAGAATGCCTTACCAGCTGTGGCCCTGCCACAGCCCCAGTGACCACTCCACCTGCTCAGGCGTGTTGTGAGTGGGAGGAGGGCTCTGCATGCCAGGGGCCCTGGCCATGCGATCCTACCAAGTCCTGTCCCTTCAGGGGCCAGAGCCTTTCCTCAACATCAGGCAAGTGAGTCAGGCCATTCCAGGTTTCCAAACCTTTGTTTGTTTGTTTGTTTGTTTGTTTGTTTGTTTGTTAAGCAGTATAGACTTTTTTTTATATCCACAGAACTTCACATTATAAACCAATCAATGTCGGGCTTGAAGTGTACTGCTTAGAGCAGGGGGTGAGAGCCCAATCCATCTGGCCTCTCCTCACACTGCCCCCCACTCCCCACACACCCCGAGGTGACCCCGAAGCTCCTACAGGAGGGACCCCTCAGGGCGCCGTCTGGAAACCCGCAGTGTGAGGACCAGGCCAGAGGAGGCCAGCCTCCCAGTCTCCCAGGACTGATGGAGTTCCGGGACACCGAGTGAGGTGAAACCCAGCCAGTTCCAGGAAAACCAGGACAAGCTGGTGCCCCCTCCTGCAAAGCCACCCCTCCCCGGGGACTTTTCTCTGGTCGGCTATGTGTAAATCCCTTGAACAGCTGCCCCACAAAAAATCCATCTTCTCATTGAGGGGTAGGGTGGGAACAAATGCCCAGTCTGCAGCCCCCTCCCCATCCAGGCCTTCTCTCCCGGGCCAGCTGATGCAGAAGCCAGCCCAGCCACAGGCTTGCAGACCGGGCAGTTAACTGCAGTCAAAAAGCCGCTGCATTTCACCGATGCCCCGGCCAGAGGTGGCTGCTCCCTTCCAAAGGGACGCCTCGCTGTCTCTGGGCCCTCAGCCTCCAAATGCACCTGCTAATGCACCCAAGCCAACAGCTCCGGAAGCACCAGCCACACCACAAAAAGCCTTCTCAGGCCGAGGGTGGGGAAGGGGCTTGGTGGGCTCACAGGACTAGTCCCGGGACCATGTACTCCCCACCCACGAAGGTGAGGGGCTGCCCAGCAGCCTGGCTCGTGAGAGCAGATCCAGAAAGCAAAGATCGTCAGCACATAGATACACATTTCTTACCACGATATGGGAAGGGGACAGCGGCGTGATTCCTGTGTCCCCCAGACTCCGGGCTGGAGAGGAATATGCAGACGTGGGGGCTGTTTCTGAAAGGAAAGACAGAGGCCCTCCTTAGAAGCAGTGTGGGCTGAGCCTGGGGGCAGGAATGAGCCGTGGGGCTTCCTGCTATGGGCAGGTGCTGCTGTCGCCTGGAAGCCTGAACCCCGCCACACACGTAGTCTGTCTGTTCTGGCACTCCCTTGTGTTTGGTATTTAGAACGACCAAATGAAACACTCTTTCTCTCCCCGTGACCACCAGGCCTCTCACTACGTCCCACCCAACTCCCACTTCGCAGAGACACTGCCCGATCCCCACATGCCTCACCTCCAGGCTTGTGCTCTCTAAAGGGCCAGACCCTCACCTGGGCACCACGATGGACCAGAGGAACCTGTAGCCACCTGAGCAAATGTTTGTGTGCATTTTTTTGGAAGATATTCCAGGTTCCTTGCCCTACCCTACAGATCAACAAGCCCTATTATAGGAAAAAAGGACAAGAATACAGCTTCCAGAAAGAACTTCCTTGCTTAGTGGACACATCACCTCCTCCCTCCCTCTGGCAGAAGGCTGCATCACAATGTGGGAAACTCCTCTCTCTTCAGTGATCCTGATGGCTCTTGACATCCAGTAAGAAAAACCATGGCAGAAAGTCAGGTAGCTCAGCATCCCCGGACCCCGCGCCTCGGGCCCCACAACAGACATGAGGTCAAACCAGAGAAGAGCCAATAGCAAAGCTGCCTGAACATCATTGTATCGATTGCCCTGCTAATCTCACAGTTACGCAGGCGCTGACATTTGTCCTGACACCTTGCCAGGACCCGGTGGCCCTCCCCCAGGAATGAGCACCCAGGGAGAAGTCACACTGTCCCCGCTGGAAGCTCCACGCTGGCCTCCCTGCCCACCGCCCAGGACTGGCAGGGCCGGCAAGCAGCGGAGCACCGACGGTGAGTGACCCTGGGCACCCACAAATCCCGGGCGCTGACTGGGATTCTCTGCAAATACAGCTCCATCTAGCACACAGCCTACTACCTGGTAGGAAGGAATGGGTAGTTTGCTAAAACACACCGGTGGTCAAGGAAACCCAGAGGGTGCAAGGTGTCTGAGAAAGGCCTGTCTGCTTCTAAGGGAGTATAGCAGTGGCCCCATCTGCCCCTGCTGCCACATCGCTTTGGTTAATCCCACACACTTACTGGTTTTTGTGTTTTCCTGCTCGATGAGAACTCAAATAGCATCATTACCCTGGGTGCCAAATGGGCTGAGGGAATGAAATGAATCACGAAAGGGTGATTGTGAGCCTTTGAATCTGCACAGCCACCCCCACTCTCTGTAGGCATCTGGACTCCCTCCTCCTGGAAAGGCTCTAGTTCCAACCCCTGGGAGAAACACGGAGAGGCGAGTCCGTACAGAGGTCCGAAACCAACTTGCTGGGCAAAGGACTTCACCAGACATTTCTCCAAAGAAGACACACAAATGGCCAATAAGCATGTGGAAAGATGTTTAACATCATTAGTTATTAGAGAAATGCAAATCAAAACCACAATGAGTTACGGCTTCACACCCACTAAGATGGTGGCTATAAAAAAAAAAAGAAAGAAAGAACAGATGTTGGCAAGAATATGGAGACACTGGAACCCTTGTAGATATCCGGTGGGAGTGCAAAATGGTACAGCTGCTATGGAAAACAGTTTAGTGCTTCCTCAAAAAGTCAAATATAGAATTACCATATGACCCAGCAATTCCATGCCTAGGCGTCTACCCAAAAGAACTGAAAAGAGGGATTCAGACACTTGTATGTGCACGTTCACTGTGATATTATTCATAATAACCAAAAAGTGGACACAGGCCAAGTCTCCATCAACAGATGAGTAAACAAAATGTGGTGTGTCCATACAATGGAATATTACTCAGATGTAAAAAGGAAAGAAGTTCTTTTACACGCTACCATATGGATGAACCTAGAGAACAATACGCCAAGTAAAATGAGCTGGACACAAAAGGACAAGTATTGTATAATCCCACGTACATGAAATATCTAAAATAGGCAAGTTCATAGAGATAGAAAGTAGATTAGAGGTTTCCAGGGGCTGGGAGGGAGGAGGAAGGAATGGGAATGCTGAGTTTCTATTCTGAGTGAGGTCAAGGGTCTGGAAATAGTAGTGATGGTGGTTGCACAACACTGTGAATGCAATTAATGCTCCTGATCTGTACACTTAAAAATGATCAAAAGGGCAAATTTTATGTTATATATACTTTATCAAAATATGAAATTTTTCCTTAAAAAAACTCAACTTGCTCATCTTAGAGGGAGAGCAATTTCTGATTCCTAGGAGCACCCATGGCTTGGTGCTCTTGAAAAGAGAACAGAGACGTAAGCCCAGCTCCTGGCCCAGCCTGCTGAAGTCCACTCTCTTTGCGAATCTCCCAGCTAAGGGCACCCCCTTCCATAAAGTAGGGGGAGTCCAGCCTCTCTGCCAGGGAGCCCAGCCAGATGGTCTTTCCCACCTGTTGGCAAGAAGTCTGCCCTGCCCACGGCCCCTTGGGCAGCCTGCAGAGAGATGCCATCCAGCAGTGGGAGCCACCTTCCCTCCACCTGCTACCTGCAAGGCCCACGGCCATGTGTCCACATTTGCACAGAAGGTCTTGGAAGACACCAAATGTCTAATTGCCCAGTAAATCTGGTGTTGGCAATTAGCAAACAAGCTATTATCTGCAGACAAACCATCCACCCTGCTGTCTGCTTGGTTCTAATTATCCCATCACTCAGCTCTTCTCAGAGCACGTCCCACTGACTCGCAAAAGAGCATGTGTTGGGCCACACGTTGAACACATGCCTTGGGCCCCCAGAGGACTCCAGGATATGTGAGGACAAGAACCAAGGATTTTCTTGATTCTCTCTGTCCCTCCCTCACCCAATCCCTTGCTGATCACTTAGCCAGGCCTAGAGGCAATTAACCCTCATGGACTTCCTCCATCAGAAGTAAAAATGCAGCTGTACCATGTGATACTTTAAAACTGATTTGCATAGAAGCATGGAGGAGTAACATTTTTATAGATGCATGCATATCATACACACCCACATCTAGAGCTCTACATATCCCAAATCAAAGATAACTCACCAGTTAAGGTGTACCAATCCCGCACAGGAATACACAGAGCCAGGACTGACAACTTTGTTCTATTAGCTAACTATTTAGGATGTCCAAGTGGTGCTCAAAAATTCATAGGGGAAACAATATGGAAAAGGCTATTTCAGGCCCTGAGGGGTATGGGCAATTTCTAGCATGCTAATCATCTCAACCAAGCCAGAGAGCTCTCATTCAATAGGTAATTAATTAGGAATAAACACAATGGGGTCAATGGAATATTATCTATTGATCTATGGATATTTGACAGATCTGAGATAATAGACAACAGAAAAAAGTTGATATATGGAATTTCTATATGCACAAGGTACCTACTGCGTGTCCTGCCTGGCTACCGACCGCTTCCACATCGGCCATAATCCACAGTAAGAAATAACAACTGTCACTAACTGTGGACAATGAAAGCCAATACAGTAACATCTGCCCCGTGAATACACCCACCTACATGATATTCCAGTTCAAGGACAGAGGGCCTGAGCACATGGGGGATGGACAAACAAGGCAAAGTGAAAGGCCCAACAAGGATAGACATTTTTAGAGTGCAGGCTTGGGGGCCAGAAAGGAAGCTGATGGAAATTGAACTGAGACCCATGAGTGGCAAATCAGAGATTAAAGAAAAATACTCCACCAGAAAGTGTCATCAAGGGCAGAGCTGAGGGACCTGGGAGTTCTAAGAAATACCTACTCCACTGTTCCAGCTACATTAAATAGACACTCACAGCATCTTCCATGTCCAGCCCTATGTCCCCCTGAAGTGTGGTAACACAGAGGGATCTCATGATTTCACATCACAGAATCAGAAAAACACCGAACATTTCAAGAATGCAAACAATCAGCCACAGAACCATGGTCAAGCTGAGGAGAAAGAGACCCTGAAGCGTTCTAGTAAACCAACAGAAAACAACTGTCCGGTCTCCTTTGTTATTCATTTCAGATAATTTTACATCACTTCTGTCTTGTGTATTTACTATGCAGTTGGGTTTCTTTTTTAGTTTGTGGGAATATAAAAATAATTTGATACGGATTTTTCTAGGTTCACTCAACCCAGAACCCACCTTCCAACACATTCTTCAACCAAGTCACTTTTAGAATAATTTTTGCAGCAAAGAGGGGTATTGAAAATATCTTTGAATCGAAGTAGAGGATATAAATAAGTAAAAGTCCGACTCAACCAACAAGTCTCCTGCCACAGGATTTTTTTTTAGAACCCCAAACCAGATAATGGAGGCGAAACTAGTTGAACTTACTAGGTTAATACTCATCACTCGCCTTAGGGTTGTGAGAATTAAGACAGGTTTCGTCCGGGCTCCTGTTATAAAATGCCAGACATGTGAAAATCAGACACGTTTTTATTTGCTCCTGGTTCTAATGGCTTTAATCAAAGCAGAGGTTCTTAAAATAAAAAAACACTCTTGATAAGAAACGTCAAAGCCAGCCGTAATTCATGAACTTGCTTGTCGTTCTCTGCTGGAGACATTAGTCAGCAAATGGCCGTGAGCACAGAATTGTAGACTTTCTGAGATACATAAAACTGATCCTGCTCCATAAATACAACATTTTAAAAAAATGAAGACAGAACCCTTGGGCTGACTTTCTCCCACAAGGCTCTAGCCTCATGTGAAATGACAAGTGGTCTCAACAATGGTGACGCCCCAGCTTTTCCGAATAGGCCTTCTTTCCAGCTGTCAGATTTATGTATCTATCAAATAAATGGTGGATTTCAAAAGGATTTTTAAGGTCTGGTCCTTATGATTTAAAAAATGCAATATATATTTTCATTTCTTTCCCCTCCTAGCTGTGAGATAACAGGTATTTGCTGACAATTGCCTAAAATCAGGCTATTTGAGAAAAGCTCTCCCTTTCTCTCTCTCTCCTTATATGCCTTCCCTGCACTGTCATCTTTGAAAATTGATCAGCTCAAGGTCATGTGTAGGTTACGGGCAAAAATCTTTTAAGAAGGAAAATAAAAAATTTTTATTACCCTATAACAGGCTTCATGGCTAGCTGAACTAATGCATTATTACTGTAAGCTGAACTTCCATTTCAGTAAATAATTTATGGGTTTTTTTTTTTTTTTTTAATCACCATGGTTGATGTCCAGAGTAAATGGAAATTTTATTGGCGTGAACTGGAAGGCCCTTCTGGCTACAAAGAACACCAAGTGTAAAATAGCTGCTCTCCAGATGCTAAATAATAATTATGGAAATAAGTATTTATAGTGGCAGAAGCCACAGCACCAAGCCTAGCTGAGAGTAGGGGGCCGCACCAGGCCCATCCTGACACTGGGCAGCATCTTCCAGTTATCTACTCCCTGGGATGGTTCAGGAGATGAGGTGCCCCAACGAGGGAGAACTGGAACAGCTGGATTTCCTGAGAGACAGTGAGCCCCACAAGTCCCTGCAACCCCAGACCATGGTTGGGGCGGGGGTCTCACATGCACATGTGTGTCCAGACCACTGCTAGGGGAGGTGAGGAAATGGTTTCTAGACCAACAGTTCTTCCCACAACCTTCATGAATTACATCCAACAACCTCACGGCCCTGACCCCTGGAACCCAGCATTTGGAGGGGCTCCACCAGATCACCCCATACAGTATTAAGATACTTCTGTCCCCCTGGCTTCTGTTCCATGGACCTTGGGCTCATCTGAGCAGGGCTATGTTTCACTTCCTCTCTGATTCCTCAGCTCCTGACATGTCACAGGCATTCAATAAATGTTGAGTAGGCAGATGGATGGATAGATAAAAGAATGGATGGATAGATAAAAGAAGGGATAGATGGGTGGATAGATGGGTGGGTGGATAGGTAGGTGGATGGACCGTTGAGTGGACGGATAAAAGGATGGATAGTTGGGTGGATAGATGGATGGGCGGATGGATGGGTAGATGGATGGGTAGACAAACAGATGGATGTTTCTATGTACACCCAAAAGTGGATTCAGTGACTATCCACAGATTTGGAGGATTACAGAGGTCTTTCCCAACAGAGGCATTGACCCCTCTCAGTCAGAATATTAGTAATACATGTGCTAAGTTACCTACCTCTAACAATGTGTGGTCAGCTCTCAAAGCACCCAGACCTGCCTCTCTCCTTAGACGTCCCCTTTGGTCAGTGCAACCACCATGGCTCCCAGCTAGAGCTCCTAGACTCCTCCCTTCCGTCTTACCGCATTCTCAAGCCAAGTCATTCCTGTGAGAGATTCTGTTTCTACTCTGACAGGTCTGGGACCACTGAAAACTTGCATTTCTAGTGAGTTCCTGTGTCATCCTGATCAGCCCCAGAGACTGACTCCTACAGCTTAAGACACTTAAGAGACATCACGACTCCAGTCATTGCAATGCACGGACCATACTGGATCGTGATTCAAATGAACAAAACAAGAGCAAATAGAGGGGGCAGAGAGGGCCACCAGCTCGGGCCGCAGAGCCCAGGGGCAGGTCTCCTCAGAACCAGGACAGCTTAGGAAGAGGAAGGGCAAAGCCAGAGTTGGCTCTTTGGCTGTTGTTCATAGAGGGATGTAAGGAAAACAAACGGCTCCCGCTGATGATGCAGACTTTGGGCGGGCTGGGTAGCTGGAGAACCCGTAGGTGTGAACGTTCACCTCTCTCTGGACACACCTTCCCCCTCTGTGAAGTGGGAGGGCCTCTATCACTATGTTTCAATAAACAAAGGACATAATTCATGAGAAACCCTCTGAAATAAATAAATGCCCCACCCACCATCTGCCGCATTCCTTCCTGGGATCAGCTATTTAGGTACAATTTTGACTCCAGGCTCTTGTACAGGTTTATTCAGACTCACATTATTAATTTGAAATTATTAGAAATGTATAAACCCAGAAATCTATCAGGAAAACTCTCCTAGTCAACAATCACCGAATGTGAATTTCATGCCAAGCTCTGAGCTTTAGAGGTGTAACTCACGAAATCCTGCTGTGTGAGGGGGCTGTGAGGTGTGGTCATTCTTCCCATTCCATGGATGAGAAAAGTAAGGCCCAGAAGGTTACGAAAGAAGCCCATGCTGTCAGGATGTCGCCCAGCTGCACAGAGTTCTCCAGCTCTGAGCCTGCATGCCTGCGCTGTGCCCAATGTCATGTCTCCAACAGGTGCCACTCATGATAGATGAAGCTACAAGAGAGATGTGACCCATTTCACAGGTGAGTAAACAGCGTGAGGAAAATCAGGAGGGCACAATCACAGGGCATTGTCATGCCCCAGCTGGCTAGCTCCACCTCTGGGCTCAGAAGACTGTGGAGCTCCTCCTTCTTTAGGTTCTGAAGTCCATTAGGGCTCTGCATCTTGAAAGCCTTAATTCTTCAAATCCAAAGATCAGGGCGTGGGAGGGGCTGCTGATAACATGGGAGTTAAAGGTACAAGTTCAGGGTCAGGAAAGCTTGAGTTCAAATCCCAGGATGGCCACTTCCCAGATGCATGACTTTGGGCGAGCTACTTTATTTCTCAGAGCCTTGATTTTCTCTTCTGGAAACTGGGGGGCGGGGGGATCATGATGATGGTGATATATTTTATAGGGTCGCTCTAAGGACAGAATGAAATGATACCTATAAACCCTGGTGCATGGCAAGCACTCAGTAAATTATAGATGTTATTTATTTCATTACCATCATCATCAAATAGGTCCAACGGCTGCTGCAAAGTAGGCCATGTGTCTACACCAGGGGACAGGCCGAGTGCCCACAGATGCGCAGTCAGCTAATGCATTTCCTTTCAATGGTGCTTCCAGGCTTGTTAATCAAGGATAAAAAGACCCACTGGACAGAAACTTGGCACATGGAACCCTCAGGGAAACTCTTAGCGATGGGAACGGGGCTGTTGTTGCCACGGGTGAGAGAGACTGCCTGATCCCGACTTCACTGCTCAGCCCATCTGCTCACCCCAGCGGCACGTTCAGAAGGACAGAGGAGAATCTGGGAGGCCACCTGCCCCACTCCCACCAGGGAATGAAATGCAGGCTTTCCTGTTCTCTACAGTGAAGCACACTTCAAAACTGAACAAGTCAGTGAAAAAGCTCTGTCCCGCTCCAAGGAGAAGATGCTACCTGCTTGGGCCCCGGGAAGACCCTGGCCTTCCCCAGTTTCCATCATGAACAGCCCTGGGGCAGCTCAGTCCACAGTGGTGCTTACTGTACTGAAGTTACAGACAGAGCCATTCTGGCCCGCTGGTCTCACACACAGTGGAATCCTTCACCTCCCGAACATTCGCCATCTGTCCCTGGGGAGAGGTGAGGGAGAGGCAGAACAGGAGGTGAGGGTGGGGGAGACAGACAGCTGAGGCTTCCTGATGAGGGAGAGCTGTACCATCTCCAGGCAGGAAGGGGTGCCCTTAGCCCAGGTGTACCCCTAGCGGGGGAACCCGAGCATGAACTTCCCATTACAAACCCCTCTGGAGAGTGTCTTAACAGAAGAGACACTGTGCATGGCACAAAGGTGCCTACGTTAGGGGAAGGGATGTCTCCCAAGCAGGGCTGCATCCACCCATAGGCAGGGGTGCCATTTTCGTACCACAAAGGTACCACCCGAAGCCAAGAAATGAAGAGCTCTATCACCTAGAGTAGGCACCATTTCCCAATTTTTGCACCCAGAGCAGATCTTTTTCTAATTCATCTGAGAGCACTCTAAAAGGTAGCCGTGGCACTTAGTAGTCAAATGAGAAAAGTAAAATGGCTGGTAAGGCACTGAGTTCCCCATCACTAGAGGGGTTCAACCACTCAATTGTAGAAGAGTAACAGAGGGTCGGAGAAACCGGGGGTAGGTGGGAACTAGACTGTATAGATTCATGCATTCTGCCTAGATTCACTATGCACTTACTACCCATCAGGAGCTGCGTGGAGGCTGTGTTGCAATGTGGTGAAGCCCAGGGGAGGGCTGGTCCAAATCCCAGCTCAGTTACTTACTGGCCTTGGTGGATCCTGCTGTGTCTACCCACAATCCATTTTGTTCTTCTTAACTAAACCTCCATTTTACATGACTATCATGGAGGCGGCGGAGGGGGACCTTTCCCCAGACCCAGGGCTGATCCCGGATGATTGAAACCGATCATGGCAAACCCCCTCCCCTTACCAACGACAGAAGTGGGAATGGGTGTGTGACTCAGTGTGGGCCCATGGAGCATGAAGGAAAGTCACCTGGGGGCTTCGGGGAAAGAAATATTCTTACTCTAAAGCCAGTGCCCTGAGGAAGAGCCCCTGGGCACCATCTTGCCACCAGCCTGAGATGCAGATACCACCGAAAGAACCTCCATCTGTTCCTGATGGGGTCCGTGAGCTGCCAAATCAACCTGCTTTGGGGCTTGCTGGGCTTCTGGACTTTCTATTCAGAGTTATAATTAATTTCCTTTTTCTGGAAACAAGACAAAGTCAGGTTTTCCATGCTTTGCTGCTAAAAACTGATTCATAGCTGTGCGACCTTAAACAAGTGACTAAACTTCTCTGTGGCTCTGTTTTCTGTCTGTATTAAAGAGGATAATAATAGCTCTTACCTCTCAGGGTTGATAAGGATTAAATAAGAATGCTGCAGGCAAAGATCTTAACAAGTGTAGCTATTATTATTTATACGGTGGCTCATTTTATCCTTACAAACAAACGTAGAAAGTAAGTCGTTATTAGCCCCATTTGACAGCGAAGGAAACCATGGCACAGAGAGGTTAAGCATCTTCCTGAAATCACACAGTAGTGAGTGCCTGCCCCAATGCCTGAGCTCCTTCGCTCCATCACACTCCAGCCGCGAGGTTCCAGGACTCCGTGACTGGCCAGAGTCTGCACCCGGGGCAGCTGGTGACACTGCACAGCGAGGAATGAGAGCTGCGAGGTTGGGGGGGAATCGGGGAGGGCCTGCAAACAGGCACGAGCTTCTTTTCAGAGTGATGAAAATTCTGGAATTTGACAGTGGTGATGGTTGCACAACCTTGCAGATGTCCTAAGAGCCACCAAATTGTATACTTTAAAATGGTGGATTTTATGGTAAGTTAATTTTTTTATGATATGTGAATCTCAATTAAAAAAAAAAAAAATCAAAGAGCTGCTGGAAACCACCCTGTAAGGAAAACTATCCCCCGTCCCGCCTGCACTCAGGAGCACAGCCTTCCTCTCTGGAAGTAGACATTAGTCACCCCCCCCACACACACACACACCCTGGCCACCACTCCCTCCCGCCCTCCCTCCATCCCTGGGCAGCCGCCAACCTCTCCCCAGACACCCTGCTCTTTGGCAGCATGTGAACCCGGGCCCAGGGCAGGGCCGGCGCCCCAGCCACCAGCTGTGTTTTCCCTTTCCCCCCAGATGCTCCGAAGCTGCAGGCTGGACCGAACCGAAGGCCACGCTCCATCCTGATGGAGAGCCGCTCTCAGACGACTTGTCGGGGCTCCCCCCGCAGACAGGCAGGCTCGAGGTGTTCTGGAATCCATGCTAGAAGATGCCCAATAACCTGTGGCCGGAACTAGCCCTCAGCTGAAGTCACCGCCCCATCTTGTCAGGAGGGCAAACTGCATCAGCCTTGGATCATTGTTCTGTGTAGCTACTTATATGTGCCGTCACCACTGAGCGAGGGTCCTGGGGCTGGTAGGTGTTCAGGAACCTGCCTGAGAAATTGCTGCTTCCAGAAGATAGAGAAAAAGAGAAGGCAAGTGTGTGAACCATCCACTGCAGCCCGGACAGGGGGGCTTCCAAGGGGGTGACTCATAGAAGGAGCTCCCCAGGATGCTGGACACCCCCAGGAACCAAATGCCCTCTCGGCACTGGTGGCCCGGCTCTGTACCCAGAACATTGCTCACATGGTGGCCAAATATTTCCATGTTAGCAGGAAGGACAGAAAGTCCTTTCCAAGACTTTTAAAGACTTTTTAAGTTTAAAATCCCTCATTCTTACTCTTTTTATACAAAACCTTCAATGAGGGATTGGCATTCATACAAAGAAAGAATTAGTAAACTGGGTTAAGATATTAACTTTAAATTTTGCTAAGTTAAGCAGGCATGGCAAAATTTCAAGAGAAACTCCCTCTTGAAAGGATTTAAAATAGAATATCTACATCCAGAGCTAGAGAGGGAGATCAAAACAAAGAAAGAAAACCAATGAACAATTCCCCCAGGACCAAATTTGTTCAAAGTCTTTTCCCAGGGAGTAGAAAGGCCATGCAAAGGTACTTTCTGGGGAATGAGGCTCACTTCCTCAGGCGAGTCCACGGAGCAAGGGCCAGACTCCGAGCCACGGGACCCAGAGTGTCTCCCAAAGCATCTCAAGGCCCACCTGAGACCAAGCAGCTTTGATGAGGGGAGTAGAGCCTTAATACACTATATGAATATACTCCATGCATCCCCAGGAAATGCTGCACACTCTGTGTTTAGGAGCCACAGGGAGGCCACGCAGATGGTCCCAGCTGCGCACACACCCCAGAGCGTGTGTGTCGCATGTGCACGAGTGGGCACACAGCCTCCAGGACCCCTGTCCCAGCCACTGCAGTGCCCGGGTGGGTCAGAACTGAGGCCCAGGGAATGGGACTTCGCACCCCCGCACACACCATCTGGAGAGGGCCAACTGCCCAAGCTGGGGACTAGGAAGGACCACTGGGGCATCTGTAAGCCCAGGTGGTCTGTCTGTGGCTTTTTATTACCGTTGTCCCACAGGCCTGTCCCTCCCAGGATGCAGGCCTGCCTGCTTCATTAAGCCCAACCATGTGCACGGCAGCTTCTCTGACACTTCATTGTTATCTTTAACAGCTCCTTCTGGAACTCAATTAATCAACAGCCATCTCCTCTGCAGAGCAGAACGCTCCAGACACAGAGTGACCGGCCTGACTCACGGCAGGCACACCCCCACTGAGACGGAACGTCCGAGCGCAGAGCAGTGACCTCCCCCTCTGGCCGGTGACTCATGGAAGTGACCACAGGAATGCTCCCGACAGGAAAAGTGGGAGCTGGTGACAGGGACACCTGGACAGGTCGCCTCCCTGCCTCTCTCTCCCCACAGACCCAGTCTAGAAGGTCTTGACGATGTGGACACAACGTTGAGGACATTCTGGGTTAGTGAACAAGAAGATTCTAGAAGCCAAATATGCAGTGGGGAATTTCTACCCAAGCTGAACACATCCCTGCCCTAGGACCCAGCAACTCCATGACTAAGATTCTACTCAAGAGAAGGGAGCGTATACAGGCGTCCACAAAAAAGATCTGTTCCAGAATATTCACAGCAGCTTTTTTTTCATAATCACCAAAAACTGGAAGCAATCCAAACATCCATCAATAAAAGAATGGATGAACCAGGTGTGGTATCACTGTAAGATGAAGCAGGACTCTGCAGGGCAATCACTTCAGCATTACCTGGGAAGTTCATCCACTAGGGTGCACGTGAAACAGCGCCCCCGTCCCCCTCAAACCCTGCATGTCTGTCCGTGCTCTCCTTTGCCCCATCCCCATTGGGCTGCCATGAGTCTTGTCCAGAGGACATGTCTCACATGCATATTTAATTCATGAGAATCCAACTCTGAATTATCAGGCCAAAACAGGGTGAATGATTTCAATTCAAACATTGTAATTAAGAAAACTGTAAAATTCTATTTGCACTCTTTATTAGACACTGGGGTAAGTGCCACAGGGGCATTGGGGTACGGGAGGCAGTCCCAGGGTGGTGATGCTTGACTGGCATCTTCAAGGGCAAGTTTGCTGAGTGAACAAGACGGGGAGAGAACACCAGGCAAAGGGAACAGCATGGGCAAAGGCAGAGAGCTGTGGAGAGAGTCCCGGAGGGCCCCACACTCTGCCTCCAGGCTGCTCCCCTGGAATCATGTCAGAACCACCAATTTCATCAGGTTACTCTAAGCCTCAAGCACCTACCGTGGCTCTCTATTGCCCTGCCTATCAGATCTAGCTTGTTAACCCATCAGACGCCTCCCTTAGCCCCTCACCGCTGCCCCATCATTACTGTCCCCACAAACCCCTGCACCAGCTGGACTGTTCTCTGCCATCTGGGAAGCCATCTGCCACCCCCAGGCCTGGCTCAAGCACCCGTCGGCAGGGAGAAAAGGCCCCACTGTCCTTCCCCCACCCACTCCGCCACCGCTGTCATTCCCATGGGAGGAGCTGACCCTCACAACTGCTCTCCAACCCGCCACAGCCCCGGGCTACTCTTCCAGGGTTGGGGATGGGATTGAAAACCTGAAGTTGGCCGGGCCTGGGAAGACACCCGTTCCACCCTCACCAGCTCTGCCACAGACAGAACTGTGTCCTGGGCCTCAGTTTCCACAGCTGCAAAGTGGGTAACAACTATTGCCCCTCACAGGGCTGTGTGAAGATACAAGGGAAGACCTGTAAGAAAATTCCAGCTCTGAGCTGGGTCCAGAGCAGGTGCTCAAGAAGCACAGGCTCTTCTGCTGTCCCAAGACCCAGAGCACCCATGTGCTGGCTGAGGATTTCTACCTGAATCTCCACCAAAGGGCCACGAAGCCCCTGCCTGGACCAGAGGAGGCCCGCACCATCACGACGCACCCCCAGAAACCACTGCAGGCCAACGGGGTGACCACCAACCCCCAGTCCCGAGGCTGGTCAGGCTGACTCATGCTGTCCTTCACAGCCCCACAATTTCCACCCAAGCTGAACGCATCCCTGCCCTGGGACCCCGCAATGCCACAACCCGGATTCTACACGTGAGAAGTGAGTGTACATATGCATCCACAAAAAGATCTGTTCCAGAATGTTTACAGCAGTTTTTCGTCAGCTCCAAAAACTAGAAATGATCCAAACATCCATCAGTAGAATGGAGGAACCAAGTGTGGTATAGCCTGACCAGGAAACAGTACTCAGCAATAAAAAGGGAACAAAGTATCAATACACTCAACAATATGAATGAACCTCAGAAGCACTGTGTTGAGTAAAAGACCCCAGACCTGAAGGAAGATTCCATCCATGTGAAGTTCAAGAACAGGTAGGTACATCTGAAGCGAAAGATGTCGGAACAGTGGTTCCTCACAGGGTGGGTAGATAGAGCCTGGGACAAGGCACAAAGGAATGTCCTGGAGTGATAAAAATATCCTGTATCTTGCTTGGTGCAGTGGTGACACAGTGTATCAGCTTCCTATTGCTGCTAAAATAATTTATTATAAACACAGTGACTTAAAACCAGAGAGTTCTGGAGTTCTCCTGGTTCTGGAGGTCTCAAGTCTGAAATGGGTCTCACTGGGCTAAATTCAAGGGGCTAGCCGGGCCGTGTTCCTTCTGGAGACTCCGGAAGAAAAGCCCTTTCCTTGCCTTTTCCAGCTTCTCGAGGACATCTGCAGTCCTTGGCTCGGGTCCCCTTCCTCTGTCTTCAAAGCCAGCAACAGAGCATCTTCCAATCCCCCTCTGTCTCTGACTGTCCTTCACTTAGAAGGACCCTTGGGATGACACTGGGCCCACACAGATAATTCAGGATAATCTCCTCTTCCCAGGACCCGTGATTTCATCACATCTGCAAAGTCCCTCTGCCATGCAAGGTAACATACCGTGAATGTTCCAGGGGAGTAGGACATGGACATCTTCAGAGGGCATTCTTCGGCCTCCCACACATGGTATGCACGCATGTGGACATTCATCACTTCAGGTGCAGGCTTCACAGCCCGAAGCTTCACTGTTCGTCAGTTATACTCATCACCACAACTCTAAAGAGCACACGGGGCAGGCTGTGGGTGTCACTTCCCAAGAACGGCTTTGCAGGGACCCCCTCACTTGATCCCTAATCCACCCTGCGCCATCGCCCTGCTCTACAGAAACTGAGGTGCAGGTGAGTGAAAACCTCTCCTGCAGCTGGAAGGACACAAGGCTCTTCTGAGTCCAAGTCTGAGGACTCCCAAGCCCAGCTCCTCGAGGTCACCGAAGACCCCTCTTACGGGGGTCAGGACAGTGGCACCAAGGAGAAGGGGTTTCCTTTAATGCCCCCCTTTTACTGCGATGTGGGTACAAGAGTTTCCCCCTAATTCTGCTCTAAGAAAAACAACGGGACCAGGGGAATGAGAAAAGAAAAGTCAAGGTAGGGATGGTGGAGCTAGGGACACTAAACCAGAGAGCCCCGCCTGGTCTAGAGGGGCGGAGACCTAGACTTTCCTGGTAGATCTCCCATGCATTGCAAGTATAGGGAAGGCAATGAAAGGCGCGAGCACACGTTTATCTGCAGGTCCCCCTGCCCGCCCCCGCCGCTTGCCACCTGGCACAGACCACACTGCCCCTCCAGGCCCACCAGTGAGCACCAGCCTCGCCCCTGCAGGGCATGGGGCACTCGCGCTGAGCCTGCTGGAAAGAAATAAGACTGCTCCTGTGAGAAGGAACCTGACAGCTCCTGGGGCAAGACCACGGAGGCAGCTATAATGAGGCGTCCTGCCTGCAGCCAGTGCCCCTTCCAGATGGGACCAAAGGCGCTGCTCTAGCAGGGAGCCACTCCCACCACCGAGGCCCCTGCAAGGAGAAGGGGTGGGGCTTCCAGGCCTATTCGCCATTTTGCCAGATGTCCACCTGGGGGCCCCTGACCACACCCCAATATATGGGGCCTGGATCACCTTTATCCAGGTTCTAGCAGAGCTCTGGGGGGCCAGCCATGGCCAGGAGCACCCCAGCCAAGAACCTCAGGAGCTCTGGGAAGAGATGGTGAGGACTACTCTCCAGCACCCCCAACACACACTTGCACAGAGCCCTGCCTTGGTGAGTGCCCAACCCATCCTGCTCCCAGGGTGTTTGGTACAAGGGAAGCAAGGCTACTTGGGGGTAGCTTTCTTGCAGCTGGGGACAAAGGATATGAGGGAGCGTGACAGAAGTGATCCAGGACAAAAATTTTTGAAGAACCCACACTTCGGCCTCAGAAACCAGCAGGCCCACCACCCACTCTCTCCCTGTGGGACCTTAAGCAAGGACCATAAACTTTTGAGCCTCTGTGTTCTCATTCATAAAAGGAGGGTAGCACCCACTACCTCGTGGTGCTAGGTTTCACGAAAGCCCATCTGTTAGCTTTGTCTCGCTATGCCTGGCAAGTCTGGAATTTCTGAACACCAAGGGATTAACGGGCATGGTGATGTTGACTCTGGGCTTGGGGTCCCGGCTGTCCCTTCTTTTCTTCTTTTGGATGCTATTTTCCTTGATGGACATGTAATGGTTTTGTCATGAGAAGCAGAGTTATCTTTTTTTCACCCAGGACCTACCCAGAACAACTGCATGGGGCAGAGGAGGTGGTTGGGTGGGGTGGGGTGCTCAGAGGTTGGCTTCCACACATCACTTCCTGCAGCCTTCCTGGGGGTCCTGCTGTCCGGCCGCAGCGCTGGTCCTGCCCGAGGCCCCTGCCTGCTCCTCTGTTTCCTGCACCAGGACCCCAGTGATCACCCAGTGATCAGCTCCCAGTGATCACCCAGCTCCCACCTCCTGGGGGCCAGCTCTCTGCCAGGCCAATCTCCCCAGCAGCCCCATGGAGTGGGCTTTATTCCTTAGCTCCATCCTACAGATGAGGAAACACAGCCCCATAGCAAGTACAACACAGAGCTGAAACTGGAACTCAGGACCTGAGCTCATCCTGCAGTCCCATACAGCCTCCCAACAGGGAGCAGAGCTCAGGGACCCTGCCTGGAAGGGGGTCTAGAACTGCCTTGGCCTCAACCTCCTCCAAGACCAGGAGGGGAGCTACATTTTATGAGTGTCGCTTCTGGCTTCAATACTCAACCCTCCCCGCCCCCCCACAATGTCCCCAAATGTTCTCTGCCTGAAGTGGGCCATCCTGGTGCTGAGACAGAAAATTTGCCACCCTGCAGGGTCGGGAGGGAAGGGGGAGGTGCTCTGCGTGGGTTCCAGGCCTCACCCTGGGCTCCTAGGACCTGGCTCTACCCGCTGGGCTCCAACCTTTCCAACCAACACTGTCCGAGGCTTTAATCATTCACATCTGGTCAGAGCCTGGGTGTTCAGTTGCCAAATCTGAGCACGAGCCTGGAGCTGGCCATGTCCAGATGACCATCTGGCCCCCTATGGGTCCTGGGCCCTGAGGCTTGGGGGAAGCGGGCAGGGAGGGTCACCTTGAGTTGTAAGCATATTCACAGATGGAAACCAATTTGCAAATTCTCTGTGAGAGTGGCACTGGCTGTGAGCTGGGGCTGGGGAATGGCACGAGAGAGGAGCTCCGAGGGCAGAAGCAGGTGAGGGGCTGCGTCCTGGGAGGGGAAATCCTGACTGCTCTTCAGTGAGTCACTGGATGATCAGGGCCATCCTTCTGCCACGATCACTGTATTTTGGGCTTCTGTGTTCGTTCTGGGGCTTATTTCAATCTCACTGCTAATACTTCATTAGAAAGGGGCCCTGCCACCCTCCTCCACACTAAGATTTTTTAGGGCCAATCCTAACAGGACGCCCGCTGCCTTCTGCAGCATCTTTGTATTCTCTTCGGGCCTTACTCTACAGGAAGACATGCCCCTTCCATAACATAACTCGGTGAGGAGGGCTGTTTTCCCATATGAATATGCATTCAACACACAAGGTATAGATACAAATAATAAGCAGGACAAAGAACATTCCTACTGCTCCTCGATAAATTCCATCCTGCTGGTTCGTCGTCTTCCTTCTGGAGGACCTCAGGCTCTGGACCCCAGAATGTGACACTTTGGGATTCCACTACCGAATGTTTGGGAAGACCCAAGGAGTGCAGTGTTAGGGCAATGTCTGTGACCTGCTGAGTTCTTTGGGCTTCATTTCTGAATGAACCATACGAACCCCAAGGGAAGACCTATCAGAAGCTTCTAACATCTCTTAGTCTTTCCCTTCTTTTGTCTGTCTCTGTCTCTCTCCTTCCCTCTCCATCTCTGCTACTGCCTTTCTCCCCACGAATACATACATGTGAACACATGTGTACACACACACACACACACACACACAACACACACACCCCAGCCTCTCCTGGGACAGTTCTGATGGGACCCGGCAGCATCAGGTCTTTGCTGGGTCTCTGGCACCTCTGCTCACCACTCTCCTTCTGACCGGCCCCCAGGAGCTTGGTGCCCTCGGTCAGACAATCCCCTGCTCCCCAAATCCTTCCAGGGTGCCCCAGACACCACCAGGCACCAGCGGGGTACTGCCACCCCGATGTCCCTATCCTCAGCCCACCCCCATCCCCAGCACCCCAACCCAAACGGGCAGAGTGTGAGTTTGCTCTAAGGGACAGCATGACCGTATCCTGTCACTAGGTCACTGTGGGCTCTCAAGGTCACTGTCACTTGCTAGGCTTCTGTTTCTTCATCTGGCTGGCAGAATGCTGAAGGCCCCCATCGGCAGCCTCCAGCTGTACCCACTTCTCTCTGATCCCCAAGCCACACTAATAGCTGATAAAGACCCAAAGCTATGAGCCCTTCCCTCACATCTCCACCAATTCCACGTTCCAAGTTCCTCAGCTTACCAAGCAGTAAACCTCTGCCCCAAATTGCTGACAGAGTATTAGGAGGTTTTTAGTTTGCCAAGGACAGACACACACTGAAACTTTTTATTTATTTATTAAGCCTATCATCTGCTATTATATTTGATTTGTAGAAGAAAGGAAAATGGGACTGCATCAGATATCCGTTGCTATTAGAAACAAGAGCAACATTTCTCACAGGCTTATGTCTATTCTCTGTCTACACAGCCCTCACCTAGGAACCATCTGCTGTGAATGACTTACTCCATGACTCACACTGTAACTGCAAGAAGCAGCCGCTCCCTGACCACTGGCCAGGGCTCCCCCTCGCTGGCTCCCCCCACCCAGCAAGTGACCCCAGCCCTGGGCCAGGGCTAACAGTTCCAGGTAGTCATCATGCCTGGACCCAGGGGCCTCCCCTGGCAATCTGGATCGGAGTGAAAAAGACAGATTGGGGAGCCCATAAGGTGGGTGTGCAGGGAGGGAAGGAGAGGCTACAAGGAGGGTAAAGCAGAAGTCATAGAGACTGGGCTGGGGAGGACTCTAGGCTCCCAGTGCGTTCCCTCTTACACCCGGCACAGAGGGAGTTCTAGAAGCCATCCTGGGATCCTCTCTCTAAAATCTCCTTCTTGACTCCTTCTAGCTAGAAAACGTTTAGTTACCCGCCACTAAAAGCCCTCCTTAATGCTGTCACAGAAGATGGGCCACCACCCATGTCAAGAACGGAGGGACAATGCAAGGAAAGAGAAGAGGCTGCTCCTGGGGCAACACCACCCACAGCTCTGTTTCCTCAACAGCTTCTGTGTCCGCTTTGGGAACAGGACTCCTGACACTGGTGCTGTAAACACCTTCTTATCCCAACCGGCAGAGACATTCCCTCAAGGACAATGAGGAAAGGAAAAGAAAGGAAGGAAGTGACCAGAGGAATTTAGCCTTTAGTCCACAGAAACCTGAGGCCAACGAGGCCAGCTTGTGGCCTCCGAGGCAGCAGGCCCGAGCGCCGGCCACTCATGCACCAGCAAGCAGAAATACCAGCCCTTCTGCCATAACGCGCTGTGTTTTCCTGCAAGTCCTCACATTCTGCAACACCGCACACTAAAAATAAAAGGATTCATGGGAAAGACAGGGTTGGTGCCTATCACTCAACACTTGTAGGTCCTTGTCACTTGAGCCCTTCCCAAAACAGTCACGGCTCTAGTAACATTCGTTCACAGTGAGCCGCACTGGCCCCTGGACCCCAAGCCGCAGGGAGGCAATCGTTGGCTGGTGCTCCTCCTTTGAGCTGACAGGCCTCGGGGGGGCCTCACTTCTTACAGAGACCACGCTCACCAAAGTCAAAAAACCCTACCCTGGGTGTCACCTGCACTCGCTGTGTTCTTACGGGGTAACGCCGATCATCGGCCCCCTCGGCTTCCCCATTCAGCGTGAGGGGGGAGGAAAGACACTAAAACGGCCACAGCTTGCACGAGAAGGTGCACCTGTAGACTTTCAGCATTTTTTTTTTAGTTCTTCTGTTGCTCTTTAATCTGATCTATCAAACCACAAACACACTGGGAAGAATTATGAGCCTACACGTCTACACATATACCGACATCATGCCCCCATTTATCAATCATGGAAACACATGCTGTTGACCGACAACCAACTAGTCTCTTGCCTTTTTTTTTTAAGATTTTATTTATTTACTTAGAGAGAGCACACGTGCATGGGAGCAGGGGGAGGGGCAGAGGGAGAGAATCTCCAGCAGACTCCACACTGAGCATGGAGCCCGACTTGGGGCTCGATTTCACAACCCTGAGATCATGACCTGAGCCAAAACCAAGAGTCAGACACTGAACCGACTGAGGCATGCAGACGCTCCCCACCCTTTTTTTTTTAAGATTTTATTTGACCAACAACGAAGTAATTTCAAGTGTAAGATACCGGAAGTTGCTTTTCAGAGAATTTGACTATGAGGAACATCTGATTGACAACGGGTGGCCTTCCTGACATCACAGTCACAGGAAGTTGTAAGAAGTGAGTGACTCTGACCTGCAGGCTGTGTTTAAACGTAAGGCAATTTTTTAAAGTTTGTACTTTTATCACTTTCGTCAAACTGACTCAGATTCAAAGCCGTCACAAATTCTCTGCAGCACCTCCCATGAAGAGGGGGATCTGCCTCTCTACGCCTTGAACCTGGTGGGCCCGTGACTTGGCTTTGACCTCCAGAATGCAGAAGTGACAGCATGCAACTTCTCAAGGGGCCTTCCTTGCTACCTCCTGCTCTGCTCCTCCTCTTGCCGCCCTAAGACCACCATGGAAAGCAGCCCAGCTGACAGCCAGCACCGACCCCATCTTGGACTTGCCAGCCCAGGGGAGCCAGCAGAGGCAAGACCAGCAGAAGAAGCAAGCGGCACAGAATCAGCACAGAATCATGAGCAAATAAAATGGTTACCGTGTTAACCCTTAAACTTCTGGGATGGTTCGTTACATAGCAAACACAAACATAATATGACATTTTGTTGACATTTCGCCAATTCTTTCATATTTTAATAGTTTTCCCCACTTGGGAGCCAATCAACCTTTTACTTAGGTCTCAGGGATTTCATAGACCCCTGAGAAGGGGCTAAACCAATCCCAAAAGTGGCTGTGTCTCCACAGACCCTACCAGGATTGATGAAAAGCCAAGGGCTAACCAACAGCCCCAGTCCCAGGAAGGTATCACGGAGCCGGCCAGAGGAATCCAACTGATGTAAAACACCAAGAAGGAACAGCTCCTAATATTCTAAACCACTCCTGAGGGAGGCTGAAGGCTCTCTAACTAATGCTCCTGATTCTAAGCAAGACCCCAATCTTTCTGGCTGTAGTACACTGAATAATAGCACCCCACCAAACACACCCCTGGCCCAATCCCCAGAACCTACAAATATGTCACCTTACATGACCAAAGGGAATTTGCAGATGCAATGACACTAAGGATCTTGAGATGGGGAGACTGTTCTGGTTATCCAGGCGGGCCTCAATAGAGGTCTTTACACGAGAGCCCTTATAAGAGGAGGCAGGAGGGGCAGAGGCAGACGGAAGGTGTGATGGTGGAGGCATAGGTTGGCGTGATGTGTTCTGAAGGTGGAAAAAGGGGCCACAAGCCAAGGAATGCAGGCAGCCTCTGGAAGCTGGAAAAGGGAGCAGAGTCTCCCCCAAAGCCTCCAAAGGAAGGCTCTGCCACCACCTTGATTTCAGCTCAGTTAGACCCACTCTGGACTTCCTTCCAACCTGCAGACAATAAGATAATACGTTTGTGTTGTTTTGTGCCACTGAGTTTGTGGTAATTTTTAGGATGGCAATAGGAAACTAATACAGCGGATAATTCCTCCTGCCTACAAGAAGGTAGCTTAAGATTCTTACTCACGATCACAATAACAGCTAATAATAATTACTAACATTAATTTAGTGTCTACTTTATGGCTGACCTTGTTCTAAGTGCTCTTCCTATATAAACTCATTTAATCCTCACAAAAACCACATGAAGAAGACTATTACAATCCATATTTTACAAATGAAAAAAACTGAGCTTTCCGGAGGTTTAGTAACTTGCCAGGGCCACAGAGCAGGTCAATGATACAGCCCAGGCTTGAACCCAGGCAGTCTAGCTCCAGATCCCACGTTTCACCCCTACAACTCCCAAATCAAACCAGCAGTGGTAACAGTCAATTCCAGCCACTGAGCGAGCACCTTCTACGGACCAGGCTCATGCTTAGCACTTGACTTATATTCTCTCATTTGATTCTCACAGCACCCCGTTGGGGTAGGATTACCACTCCTCCTTGTTTACAGAAGAAGAAATGGAGACGTGCAATGTTACACCCAGGAATTATACACAGCTGAACCAAGGAGTGTCTGAGCCCGGAGCCTGGGTTTAACCGAAACATCCTCCTGCCTCTCTTGTCCCCCTTGAGGCCCACGTGGCTGAGGAAAGGACAGAGATAAGTAGCATGACCACAGAATTTATCTTTCAAACTGGGATACCCAGAAAGTGAAAGGAGTCACTATTAGGAATTTCACTAGGATAAGAGGTATAAACCAGAACTGTCCCAGCAAACCTGGACACATGGCCACCCTCGAGATAAGGGGACTGAAACCTAAGCCCATATGCTGCAGTTCACAGTTCCCTGGTAGGGACACTGTGCAGCCCCAGCTGACATCCCTAACTGCTTGGAAATGGGTACTATTGATTATTCCCACTTTACAGATGAGAAAACTGAGGTGGGGTGGGGGGAGGGGCTAAGTGACTTGCCCAGAATCCCATGCCTGGTAAGTGGTAAAGCCAGAACTGGAATCCAGGCTGACTCTCCCTATAAAATCGCATGGAAATGTTCTCTCCTCCCCACATGGCCAACGTAAAGCAGCACATCCTAGTTCAGAGTCCCTGAGGGAGGGCCCCGTTCCCCTGGTGGGCAGAGATGTCTGTGGTGGCCCGTGGACTGGGCACTAGTTCTTGCCTGATTATACGACTTACTGGCAGGCTTTGCAAATCCACTCCCAGGTCCCCTTCTCCAGGGCGGTCCAATTCCAGAAGGTCTGGGAGTGAGAATCATAAGTACCTCCCCTCAGGTGATTCCTAAAGCATTTCTCTTCCTGTTCAAGCCCCTCTGGAGAATGACTTCCAGAAAAGAGAATGTCTTAGTCTGGTGCTCCTATATCCCTGACCTCCTCTAAAACTCTCTGGTCTTCCTCTTACCCGGAGTGCAGCCTCAGCACAAAACCTCCCAAGGCAATAGCATTTGCCTAAAGCATTTTGACTGTGTTTGAGTTGCCATACATTTTCGCTGTGGTCCCCTTCTGTTTGTGGCAAGTGACACAGGTTTCCCATTTATGGAACTGACATAAGTAAGACTCTTAAATTAAATGCATTTTTCAAAAAACAGCATATCAATTTTAAAAGTAATCACTAAATCACGGTTTCGGTGGTCAGTACGTATGGCGGAATCAGGAAGGTGAATCTCAAGTGGCTGCAGACTGAGAAAAAGTTCCCTAAGGATAAGATGTGCCCATGAAGGTTCTGCTGATAGCCCTGAGCTCTCTTCTAACATTCCCCCTCCCCCCTCCAGCTATCTCATCCTGGAGCATGTACTCAATTCCTCTGAGCCTCAGTTTCCCCTTGTGTAAAATCTCCTACTTTGTGGAGTATTTATGAAGATTAAATGACACAATACAAGCGAAGCATTTAACACAGAACTGGTGCTTACAAACTCTGCTGACTCAGTCTAGCACCAGGGAATGAACCGTGTCGGATGCTCCTGCCCTCTACCCCTCTCATGCTGAGGTCCCAAGTCTGAAGTCCAGATATGTAGGTAACACACGGATTCCCAAACTTGGCTGTTCACATAAAGAAGTCCTGATAGAATAGTTCTGGGAGGAGGCCTAGGCATCAAGACATTTAAAAAGTTCCCCAGGTGATTCCAATACGCAGCCAGGATTGAGAACCAACCCCAGGGGATGTCCAGTGACCAAAAAATGTAGCTTCTCACACTCCATGCTCCAGGACCAGCCCTCAGCCACCTTCATTCTTGCTTCCCACCAGTGGGCTCTGCAGAGATGGGGGAAAGGCACTCAAGAAGGGCTAACTTCGTGTTTGCCAGGAAAGAGATGTTCACCACTTCCAGGGTCTTGCTTCAGGGCCTGAACATACTCCGCACATAGACCCAAGTCAGAAAAACCCGAGCAGAATCTGCCCTCCTTCTAATGCCTACAAAGAAAGCAGATTAGCTGGACCCGCCATCATGCCACACAAGGCAATGGCCATCCCAGGGAGCATCTGGGTGGTAGAGACAGGAAGGCCAACTCTCCCTTCCTCCAATGGGGAAAGAACTTGATAAATTCCAGCCCCCCTGATATCCGCACTGTTCCCACAACAGACCGAGGCAGGCGTCATGTGCCCCTTGCCCAGACCAGCAAGGTAAAGCTTAGCTGGAGTCGACATGCACTTTGGGCTCCAAAGCCACATTGCCCCTTTACCACCCCCACCCCCCCGCACCTGTTACTGCCCATCTCGGGATGGATTAGGAGTCATTTCCAATAAAGGGGGGCAGCAAGGATTTGCAGAATCCACAGCGGTGGGGTCAATGTCAGTTCTTGGTCCCCTCTCTGACACCCCCCACCCCTGCTCCCCTGGCGATGCCCAGACATGCTGCAGGTGGAAGGCGCTCGCTCCCAGCCACATGCCGCTCATTCATTAAAGCGCCTGGTTCCTCCCTGCTATTCTAATTATGCGCAACAATAATAAAGAAGCTTTCTCCCTTACCAGAGGCCTACTTATGCAATGAGAGAGCATTCTGCCCCCACAATACTGAGTCATCACTCAAACCCTTGTTGGAATCAAGGTCGCATCTCTTCAAGGATTGACTGAGCCCTGCCTACCCCCCTTCAGCTTCCACCCACTCCTGAGCATCCACGTTTCTAGAAGCACCACTTCGCTGCAGAGTGGGCAGGATGAAGATGCCATTCCCCACTGCTGTGTTCCCTTGTGGATTACTGACTGATATTCATTTGACACACAGGGAGGTGTTTATTGAGCACCTACTATGTGCCCTCACTAAAAGTATGGAAATGAAAGACACAGTCCCTGCCCATGTTGGGAGAAAAGGCAAGAGAAAAGTCCAAGCTTTTAGGGTCAACGACTGATTCATATCCCAACTCAAGCATTCATTGGCTCTGTGATTTGATCCCTTGGCCGGGCAAACTACCAAATTTCTCAAAAGCCTCGTTGCCTCATCGGCAAAATGGGGTAATAGTAACCAAACCTCATAGGGCTGTCAGAGGAGTCGATGGAATATACACATACAAAGTTGGACCATTGTAAGCGCTCAATGAACACTAGTTGAGATTACCAACGATCGGTACCAAAGGCTTTGGGGCACAAAGGCCAGATAGATCTCACCAAGATGGATGAGTCTATGAAGGCTTCCTGAGAAGTGATAACGTGCGCTGAGTTTTGAAGGATAAGCTGGAGTTTGCTAGAGAAAGGGAGGATGTTCCTGGTGGGGGGGAACAGCATGAGGGCTAAAGGAGATCACAGGGCTCTGGGAAACGGGACACTGCGTGGGGAGCACGCACAGAGTGGCAGGGGACACAGCTGCAGACGCACACATGGACGTGAAAGTGGGTCCATGGCCAGAGCCCTCGCCAGGCACGTGCTCAGAGAGGCGGGACAGCCTGCCCACCTCCCACCCACCCTTCACTCAAGCCCACTTCCGGCTGTGCCGTGTGGGCCTGCCAGGTCCCTCCCTGGTGGAGTCGGGGTAACAGGACCCTCTGTCAGCCATTCATTCAATCACAATTGTGAGCAGGGCCAACTGAAATAATTCAGTATTTTCCGATTTCAGCATAAATGAAGTCCTCAGAATCTCACCTCCAAAGCCCAACGCAATGCTTCCAGAGGCACCCCCAACACGGGCAAACCCCCCGGCCTGCTGTTCCTCTCCCTAACGCCATCCCCGCCCTGGAACAAATTACTAGATGTCCGCCGCCCATGCCTACCCCTGACTCGGTCACCGTAAGAGCTAGCCCGGCCTGAACCATCCCATGTCCTCCCCACCCCGTTCATCTCATCCTTCTAGGGCTCCCTGTGGCCAACCAAGGCAGGTCTTGGTGGGGGCAGGACTGAAGGTCATCTCAGCTTTTGCTGTCCAAAGCTCTAAAGACGAAAAGTGGCCCTTTGTAAATTAACGGAAATGTTCTATTAAGGAAACTCACACACACAAAAGGAATAGTAATGAAGCGCCGTGTACCATCAGCCAGCTTCCACAACTACCAACTTTCTGCCATTCTTGTCTCATGAGTAACTCTACCCACACCCCACCTCCACTTGCTCTGTTGGGAAACATGCTATGGCCAGCCTTCCTGGCCCACACCACCATCCAGGGCTCTCACTGCCCACAAGTCCCAACACAGTTTGATCTCTCCGCACTCATCCTTTGGCACCAGAAACATCCTTGAAATAATCCCCTGAAGAACACCATTTTTATGTTCCTCATAGAGTAGTCATCACTGGCCACACCCACAGGGGCTACATAGGATGGCGGCAAAGGGCCAGAGGCCTGGAATCAGATGGCCTGAGTCCAAATCAATACTTGCTAGATGTGTGACCTTGGATAGGTCGTTCAACTTACATTTAGATTTCCCACCTGGGGGAAAGGGCAATGCTGGTAACAGATCTGTTGTTGAGGCTTTAACAAATGCTCCTTGCCCAGCACAGAATATTCAGTGAGGAAATCTGAGACATAGATGTGTTAGATGATGGGTGAGCAGGCTCTGCTCCCGTGAGATACTATTAATATGTCTCATTTTAGAGATGAAGGGATGGGAACCAAGAGAGAACCAGCAAGTTGCCAGGGACAGCCTGCTCTGTGTCCCAAGTCCATGTGTTGGATATTCTCACAGGCTGCCTTGAACTGCAGATCACTGGAAGTGAAGAAACACTCTAAGATAGATAGACGCGAACAGTGGCAGGTGGCCCAGCACCACCCAGCATGTGTTTCCCCATCCTGGATGGGGAGCTCTCCCAGCCTGAGGACAGACAACCACCCAGTGCCTCTGTGTGCCTGTGTGTGTGTGTGTGTGTGTGTGTCTAGGGTAGGGGTGCTGAATTTGATTTTACAAGACAAATGGTGTGGGGGGAAGCATATTCCTGCTCACTCTTCTGATTTCACACACCCTATGGCCAACCTTGCATTTGATCCAGCCATCCGCTGTTTATCATCCCAGCATGAGAGGCAAGAAACTTAAGCTTTAGAAATTCTTAGCAAATCTGATGTGCCTCCCTATCATCCTACATTTTCTTTCCAATTTAAAGAAAAGGGGGGGGGGCAATGAATCGATCCAGTTGCTGAGTGATATCCAGACAATGCCGCCAGCCCACTGCCCGCGTTTGCCAGCTGGGGAAGGGCAGAGGCGGGGGCAGATTTGGATGCGCCTTTGGGCCCGGCCTGGGCTCTGGCCTGGGCTCTCCAAGGCCCCTCCCAAGAGTGAACCCTGTCAGGATGCCCCCTCCCCCCCGCACTCCCCCACTACTGCAGTGCCGCGTGGGGAGGCACCTCCCAGATCTGCAGGAACAATGGGCTGGGGAGGGGGCAGGTGCCGCTCAGAGCGCAGCAGAGGGCAGGGGCCGCGGCCACAGACTGCACGACTGCAAGCACCCCACCCATGGTGGCTGCGCAGCCACCTGACTCAGTTTCCCCAGCTTTGAGGTGCCCGCAGATCTTTTCCTGGATGAATTTCCCTTACGTCCCAGACATTTTAATTTCATCCTCGCCAGGCTCATCCTGCCGCTCGCCGGAAGCCACTGGGCTACGCTCCCCTCCAGCGGCTGCTACTGCTAAAGCCCCTCAGGTCAGGGACGCGCGGCATCTCCGTGCGCCCAACTTTCCCCACTTGGGACCCACGATCCTGGTCAGGCCGTCCCCTCCGCTGGCGAAACCATGATTTATAGCCCTGGGCTCCAAAAGCTGCTCCTCCTCTTCCCCTGACTCCCGGGTCCTCCTCTCGGTCCTTACCCGGCACCCTCGCCCCATCTGAGCCCTAACCACGCTCCCCAAAGAAAGCGGCCATGGCCCATTTGCAGAACGCGAGCGTCCGTCCTCCGCACAGGGCGCCACCTTCCTCTCCCCTGCCCGGGCAAGGAGGGGACAGCCGAGCCCCCGCCGCTTCGCCCCTCCACGGCCCGCAGAACCCTGGGGATGGGCGGGGCGGGCAGTGCGCGCTGCAATTCCGCCCGGAGCTGCAGCACCCACGGCCCGCACGTACGTCCGACCTCGGCAGGGCGAGGGGACAGCTCCAAACCCTCGATTTGCCCCCAGGGTCCCACCCGCGCCTCGCTGAGTCACGGAAATGAGCCGCTGGGGATACGGGGCCACCCGGCGGCCGGCCCTTTACTCGGCCAGCGCGGGCGTCCCCGCACAGTGCGCGGGGGATGGACACGGGGGGGTTGGTTCTCACCCGTACTCACCAGGGGCCCCGCAGGAGGCGCCACCCCGGGACCGGACGGCCAGGGCGCCTGGGCGGGGGCTGCGGTCCCCGCCGCAGTGTCCGCACCCCGGCCGGGAGCGCAGCACGTGACCGGCGGGCCGAATCGGGTCCCCCGGACGCCCTGCTCCGCCGCGGCGCTGACCCTGGCCCTCCCGGCTGGGGCAAGCTGTTGAGGGGTGCGCGCCCACTTTCCCGCGGCCGGAGAGGGAGCTGCGGGGCGCCGGGCCGAGCGCGCCTCAGCCCTCCCCGGCCCGCCCCGCGCTCACCTCGGGGCCCCGCGTCGCCGTCGCCGGCCTCCTTGTCCGCCATGGTCGCGCAGCCCCGGCCCGCGAGAGGAAGCTCCGGCGCAGCCCCTGCGCCCGTGCGGGTCCCCGTCCGCGTCCTCGGCGGCGCTCGGGCCGGGTCTGAGGCGCCGGGCAGCGGGAGCACTGCTGTGACGCGGCCGCCGCCGCAGCCCGGACTCCTCCCCGCGCTCCTCCCGGGCCCGCCCCGCGCCCCGCCCCGCGGAGCCCGGCCGGCTGGGGGAGGCCGGGGAAGGCCGGCGCGGGGCCGGGCTCGGCGTCGGCCCGCCACCACCTCCCCCCGGGCCCGTCGCTCCGGGGCTCGCCCCCGAGCCGGCCGCCGCCGAGGAAGGGGTGCGGCAGGGGCTCGGCGGCTCGCCAGCCGGCCGGACGCCGGCGCACTGAAGGCGCAGTGCTCGGCGAGCGGCGGCGACTGGATTTCAGGTCCCCTCGGCCCCGCCGCGCGTCCGCCCCGCGGAATAGCCCGGGGCCGAAGCCCTGCAGCAGGCACCGCACGGAAACCGCACTCTCCCGCGGAAGCCCGCCCCACTCTCCACCCACCCATTTCGCTCCCCCAGGGCCCCAGGGGAGCGGGCAAGGGCCACGCAAAGGAGGAACCCGGCGCGGCCAGGACTCAGGCCGCAGACCGAGGACCTGCGCGGGGGGCCTCGTTCCGGGCACTGCCGCGGGCGGCTGCCTCCAGGTTGCCTGCGGGACTGCATGGCAACTCGGGACCCCGGGGGGCGCCTGTCGCGGAGGCTGCGACGCGCCTTCCATATATGGGCTCCCAAGGCGGCCCTCGTTAAAAGTCTGAGAATAACAGCATTAATAATGCAGAGCTTCGGTCAGCGATTCATCCTCCCGGTCCTCTGGCTCTGCCACACACGCGCGCGCCATTGGCACCTGTTCGCGATTGGCCAGGTGGCTTCTGGGTCCTCTGTGCAAGAAGGCAAGGAGGTTGGTGATAGGACTCTAATGACCACCGTTACTGGGCCCTTCCCTTATGCCTGGCCCTATGCTAAGTGCTCAAGAGCCTTATCTCATTTGCTCTGCATAGCTCTAAGAGGTGGGGACTAGTGGTCTCCATTCTGCAGAGAAGGAAACTGAGGTGTGAGGGATTTCGGTGATGATCCCTAGAACACACACATCAAGTAAGTGACCAAGCTGGAATAACCACCAGCTATCCCTCATGCCCTGCGATGGACCACAGCTCTCAAAAGGCACCTAATGGAGGCTTCATCGTGCGGCCAGGTTATGGAGGAGGGGGTGCGCAGGGGTGCTGAGAGAGACCAGTCTCTGCTCAGAAAGTGATTTTAGGGTGATGAGTTAAAAGGATGAACTTGCCCTCTGTCTGCCTGCATTAAAAATCCCGAGCCTACAGTCTCTGACTATGTATGAGACCATAAGTTAATTATTTAACCTTTTTGAGCCTCAATATTCTCGTCGGTGGAATGGGTACAGAGAACCCACTTCCTAAGAATGAAGATGAGCTGATGCATGTAGCATGCATTGCTTGGGGTCTGGTGCATGATAAGCAGTCCAAAAGGTATTACATGTCATTAAGTCACAGGCACCTTTTCACGGTGGGCAATAGCCCGTTGTGCAGGACAGTGGGGAATAGGGGGCACATGGTGGGGGGCACTCCCAGAGTGGAGAACACTGTTTTCCTACAGAGTGCCCCCTCCTTCCCAGGACTCCTGCTGAGACAATACCGTACTATCTCAGAGGCAGACTCAAGACATGGCCTGGAGGCCAAGAGCACCCAAGGCAGGCACCCAAATGCAGGCCAGGGGAAGGGTGAAGGCAGTTGTGCAGGTGACGAGCCCTTCAAGCTGCCTTCCCAGTTCTGCCCCTGTACCCCTACTGAATGAAGCTGGCCGGGCTGAGGCCACATGGACTGAAGCTCAGAGGGCAGGGACAGCACCAGTGTCACACGGACACATGCCTAAGCAGTGAGGCCAGAAAGAGTTTTTTATTAAACGTGGTTCTGATTAAGTCTCTTTTGTGTTCAAAACCATGCTGGGCCTCCCTCATCTACAAGAAAAAGCCCTAACTCTTCAGCTTAATGTTAAACACCTTTGACAACATGCCTCGTCTGGCATCTTTCTCCCAAGAAGCCTTCCTTCCACCAGCCTTCCTCGGATATGGGCACAGTCTACCTCTCTCTCCCTGTTGGACACCCCCATTGCTTCCCTCCTCTACCCGCCCACATCCAGGCATCCTTCAGGGCCCCAGTCCCAGGCCACCAGCCCAGGGAGAACTAGGACACCACCCAGCCCCCCAGGCTCCCAGAGTATTCTACACACTCACACATTTCGTTTTTATTTTTCTCCTCCTTCTACACAGCTGCCCGGGCAGCTCAGCACTCAGAAGCTTCCTCTATCTGCAGAGATGCTCACCTCCAACACCCAGGACGCGAGGCTCCAGACCTCCTGAAAGTCTCCCCAGGGCACCTCCCAGGCCCTTCCCACTCTCCCAAAGCCCAGCTCATCCTCTGCCACCCTCCCTCCTGGCTGCAGGATCTCTGTAAAGGCAGCAGCCACCCACAGCCACCCAGCCACACACCTGGGCATCGGCTCTCACTCCTTTCTCTGTGTCCATCTGAGTTTGGTCCATCTCCAAGTCAAGTGTTGCCCAGCTGACCATGGACATTTCCGTTCCATGCTCACTGCCACCATCCTCGTCCACATCCCCACCATGTCTCTCGGCCTACGTGTCTGCAGGGCCAGCTCACTGTCTCAGGCTCCTGTCCTACCCCTCAGGCCATTATTTGTGAATCTGGTCTGCCCTGCCCACCCACCTCTCAGCTTGGTCTCCGCCCCCCCCACCCCTCATGACTTCTTTCAATCCCTCGCACCCACCCCTGCCTCTCGGGTACTGGCATTTCAAACGCCTTAAAATGTATTTGATGTTTGGACCACTTGGCCCCTCATCCCTCATCACCAGCAACGTGGAGAACTCAGCATGGACTCCCCAACTCCAGGGAGCCTTCCCTGCACCCCCCATTCTGGCCCGGGTGCCCCTCCTCAGTGTCCTTATGGCACCCCGTCCTTCTCCATCAGGCGCCTGACCCCCAGCACCAAGACGTTGGTGTGGGCAGCCTGTCAGAACCAGCAGGAACCCCACCGTTCCCACCCTCCTGCCACCTATGGAGGAAAGGCCTGAGGGCCATCTGCTCTCTCTCCTGACATGCAGCCACAGGGACACGAGGGCACGTGAGGACGATGGGGGATGACATGCGGACCCCGCACTGTGGGCAGAGAGCAGAAGACAGTCTTGATTTTCAGGGAGAATGAAAGGCAGTGCACGCTCCGCCTGGGGTTTATCCTCAGGGCTTTAATCATCACAGTAATTAGAGGCCGCCAGGCGCCTCACCTACTCGCGGTTTTCTAGCAGAGCGGCCGGGAGCACACGGAGGTGGCAGCCCCTGTGCAGGCCTCCTGAGGCCACAAACAGCGTGGCCTGTCTCCTGTCACTCGACAGAGGGAAGGGCTCCCCCGTCCTCCCCTGACGCCTACAGTCTCGTCACCAGCAGCAGCAGCCTGAGATCTCGTCACTCCTCTGCTACCAGGTCCCACGTGAATGGGCCTCCTGATGCCTCTTGACTCTCGCTCCTTCCACTCTCCCTTCCCTCAGGCCAAAACGCGCACGCCATCCATGTGAACGTGCCCAGTCTCATCAGGGTCTCTGCTCCAGGTGGTGGCCCTGCTTGGGACACAGTCCCCAAGACACGCACACGGCTTGCCACCTCACTCGCTTCGGGAAATGCCACCCTCCCAGATGGTTCTACGGCCGCAGTCCCATCCCCACTGGGAAGTGAGCTCCGTGAGGGTAGGATCTTGGACTGTGTGCGCACCTCTGTATCCCCAGGTCTAGAACAGTGCCCGGTAGGTGGCAGGCGCCCAATAAATGCTTGATGGTGGGGGCGCTGGCTCCGTCAGCGAAACAGGAACATGACAGGTTCGTCCAGCTGGGCGGACCAAGCCCACCATGGGGACATCACACGGACTCCTGGAGCCTCTCACAGCCATTGCAGAACACACCTGTACTTGTGGGAGGTCGCTCTGCAGCAAGTCCCCTCCAGCCTCCCTCCAAACTCCTCTGCACAGGGCTCCCTGTGGACTCCCTTCGGCACCCTCCATATGATCTCCTTTCCACCTTCTGGGTCAGAGGGGCCCAGGCTGTGGTCTGTGGTGGTGGGCAGTGGGAATGCCCCCACCTCCACTCGTACCAATTACAGGTCTCAGGGGGCCACCTGAGTCCCAAGAAGGGGCCCAGCCCAGAGCCAAGTCACCACCTTCTGGTAACCTCATGCCGGTCACTCCAGCCACATGGGCCTGTCCTCAGGTCCCCAAAGAATTGAGTAAATCTCTCTCCACTTCCAGGTCTCAGCTTAAATGTCACTTCTTCCAGAAAGGCACCTGGCCTTCCAAGACAGCCTGAGGCCCCCACTCCATCCTCTGTGCCTGATTCCCCATGCCCTCCTTACACATAGCACTATCACAGCTCTGGGTCACTATTACTATTAACCCATTATATAGATGACAAAATCGAGGCCCAGAAAGGTACAGCTGAGAAGACTAGAACCCAGGTCTTTCCAATGTCAGGTGGCCCATCTCCCCCTCCAGCTGCCAGCTTCCCAGGGTCAGTTAAATAGTTAATGAGTTAAATACTAAACACTTATTTAGTTAAGTTAAATACTTAAATACTAAAAGTTAAATACTAAAGGACAGTTAAATACTAAAAGGAAAATAGCCCCTCAGCCTCAGGCCCTCACCTGACTCATCCTCTCTGGGGTCCTCTTCCCCCTTCAGCCCACAGACACCTCCCTGCAACAGTCCCCTTCCTTGTTCTTCAGCCCCCACACAAAGATACACCTCCCTCCCTTCCTGATGGATCTGCCACTGAGGGTGCTGATCCTGGGGGTGCAACGAGACAGGGACAGAGCAAGTAGAGTGAAGAGTGTGGGGTCACATGGAGTCAGCCAGACCAAGGTTCAAATCTGGGCTGAGTCATTCCCTGCCCCCATCAAGCGACCTGAGGACACACCCCTCTGGGTCTGTTTCTTCATCTGTAAAAGGGGTTGATAGGGGCGCCTGGGTGGCTCAGATGGTTGGGCGTCTGCCTTCGGCTCAGGTCATGATCCCAGGGTCCTGGGATCGAGCCCCACATCGGGCTCCCTGCTAGGCAGGAAGCCTGCTTCTCTCCCTCTGCCTCTGCCTCTCTCTCTCTGACTTTCATGAATAAATAAAAAAAAAAAAGGGGGGGTTGATAATCGTAGGCAGGATAATTGTGGGAGATAATATATGTAAAACACTCAGCGTAGGGCCAGGCTACATATGCCACAGTAAATAGGACTTATTATTTAATTTGCAAATTGGAACCACAAAAAGGCCTATTCCTTGTATATTATAAATTACAGAATGGATCTAGACAAAAAATAATTTGGGATGGTAAAAGACACATGGAAGATATGGGGGTGAGTGGCTTTTTAAAAAACATTTATCCAAAAATTTTTTAATTTTGAGAAACACTGATACTAATCCAAATCTGAGCTTTTATGTAGGAAGCTTCCAGTAAAAGCTGCTTTGGATTTTATGATATGCCACCAGAATTTTGTCTATAAACTGAATATCATAAAAGTGACTCCTTTATAACAGGACCAAGATTCAGATGAGCCCAGGCAACATGAAAACTTAAGGGAGGGGCACTTGGGTGGTTCAGTCGGTTGGGAGACTGACTCTTGGTTTCAACTCAGGTCATGATCCTGGGATTGAGCCCTGTGTCAGGCTCTGTGCTGAATAGGTAGTCTGCTTGAGGATTTCTCTCCCTCTCTCTCTGCCCGCACCCCCACTCATGCGTGCACGCTCACGTGCACGTGCGCGCTGTCTCTCTTTCTCTCAAATAAATAAATCCTAAAAAAAAAAGAAAACTTAAGGGAAAGCCTGGACAATAGGTCAAGGTCCTTGACCTCTGACCTTTAGTATATCTTAAAAATCCAAACTCAGAACTGAATCGTTGTGTTCAGTTTGTACATCCTTTTCCCTTGGATTTCCACCCCATCTGGTATGAATCAGCCTCTCTGTTAACATTCCAAAACACACTTCACATATACAACATGGGTTGCCACATGAGTCTTCCAGGAGAAACATTCAAGTTCCACAGGAAATTATTTCTCAAAATATCACAATCACTCAGGCCTGCAATGTAAACTTGAGAAATGCCTGCTCAGGTAATGAAGGGTCATCCAAATATTTTTTTGTAAGTATTTCAAACAGCAGAGCAAACGTCTGCGGCCACTCTCTCAGCAGTATCCTCAGAAATGCTCAGACTCTGGCTCTGCAAGCTCCTGGTTCATAATAAGATGGGATGTTCTGGAAGCCACATAAGAAGGAGGACAGTGCAAAATGAGACAAGAGACGAGGCTCAGAGAAGGAAAACGGGAATGATCGCGTGGCCAGGACAGCTATCACAAGGGCTGCAACAAATTAGATTGTTAGAGCCAAAAGATTTTGAGTTACAGAAGAAAATTACTTGTTGCATCTTCTCCAGCTCCTAGCCCAGTGCCTGGCTCACAGTAGGTACTCGAGATATGTTTGTTGAAGAAATGAATGAGTGGTCACGTAAATAAATAATGGAGTGGCAACTGGGGCTCAGAGAAGCTAAATCTCTTGTTCAAAGTCATACAATCAGCGACAGCCCCCTGCTTCTCAGCTCCGTCGGGCTTTCAGTGTCCCCCTGCAAAAGACCCAGCAGGGGGCTAACTGTAATTGATTCCTGATGACTGCCGGGGACACCAGAGGTACTAAGGCCCTTTCTAGCTCTGTGGACAGGAATGCGGTGGACAGGAATGCGGTGATGAGTAGCAGTGTCTGCCCCCTGCAGAGAGTGTGATCCCTCCTCTCCAACTTTCTAGAATTCTATACCAGGCAAAGAGAGCATTCTGCACTGTGCAAAGATAAACCTGAGCAGGTCAGCCACATGCAGCCTCAGGAAAAGCCCTTGAAAAATCAAATCTCCCCTATGTCGGTGCTGCCTGGTCACCTGCCTGTCTGGACGGTTCTACCCCACCACGGGAACATCTGCACATCCCGCGTAGATGTGAGAGGCTGCTGTGCCCTCCTGGCCTGCACAGTTGTGTGTCTTCTTCCTGGTGGCAGGTCTATGGTCACAGCATTTGCATGGAGAAGAGGAAGGCAGCACCGGGCTGAGGGAAAGGAGATCTGCCTTAAGATCTCCAGGTTCCTGGCCTCGTGAGAGCTTGTCTCTGGGCCTCACCCATAAAGTGGAGAGGGACCATTAAGTCTTCGCTAAGAGCCCATGGAAAGATGTCCTTGAGTTCTGGAAGCAAACTAAGGAAGAACAATTGGATAAGGACCTTAATCATGAGACTCATTCGCTCCTTCCACAGATATGTATGAGGTTTTACTATGTACCAGGCACTATGTTCTAAGCTTGGATGAAGCCAAACAGCCAAAATATGTGTTCTTGGCCAGCAAGACTCTGCCTTTATTCTGGGAAAAGGGTGCCCCCCCACCATACAGTTCCAGGCTCTCAGCACCCTAAAGCCCAGCCAAGGGCCCTTGGAACTCAGACTAAGACTCAAACTCAAAACTCTCCACTGGTTAGCAACTAAACAAAATGGTAGCTTCCCTCAGGTGCACTGGGCAGAGGAAGCCAGGCCATGCAGGAAGTAGGCTGTGAATGATGGGGCAAGGGAGGGCTCCGGCACCAGGCAGGGTGCCCTGGGCAAGTTAACCAACCTCCTCAGAAGCCCTGCCTCTCCCTATAGAGAGCACAGAGATGTCACCCCCCTCACAGGGTAGTATGATCAATGGAGACAGTCCCATAGTGCTCAGAGCTACCCAGGCGGCAGCTGGGGCTGACACAAGCCAGCCGTTGCACCCAGGCTGGCCCACTTGTATCCCCCCTTAGTCCCAGCCTCAGAGGTCTGCCCATCCTCACTCCCTTTCCCACAGAATCCCAGATCCATTTGCTTGCAGTGGATTGCCATTCTGGACGGTGCTCCAGGCTGCCTGGGAACAAAGCACAGGCATATTGACCAAAGTGAGAAGTGGGGAAAGGCGGGTCTTCAAGGACTTTGGGATTCAGGAAAAAGAAACAGTCTGTGGCTATAAAATATCGTCAAAATCCTGTCTTCTCCCCATCTCCCTTTGACTTCTACTTTGCTTTTACTTTATTTTTTCCTCATTAACAAATGCGTGATAAGCATCACTTCTCTCCAGGGCCACCTCCATCACACTAGCACAGACCATCCCCTTCGTCTCTCACCAGCTTCCCTGGGCCTAGAGCTGCCACTCTTGTGCCCCCTTCAGTTCAGCCTGAGAGATGCCCGGGAAGTTGGTCAAGACCCACTTTTCCTCTGTTCATAACCCCTCCAAAGATATCCCACTCGAATTAGGATCAACGCAGACTTGTTTCCCAGGCCTAAGAGGCCCTGCAGGATGTAGCCCCATTCACCCTGCTAGCTTCATCCCGGTCACACTCCTCTCTCATCCCCCTACTCCTGGGCCTCCACTAACCCATATGACACGTTCACAATTAGAACAAGGAGTCCCTTCCTCAAAACTCTTTACTTCCAACTGTGGGAAACCAGCATAATATCTTAACTTAGTCAAAATAACACACTCATTTCATCTTCCAGAAAATGGAGGTAAAAAAACATTCAGGTCCACAATGTCTAAGATAGCCCCCAGGATTGAACAGTTCACAACCTGACCAACTGTACCCAGTAACTTGACACTACTCTTTCCTCTCGGATTCTTGAGCAGGTCCAGTACTTCCTGCCTCACCCTCTGCTGACCTCTGTCCACACCTCTGTCCCTGCTTAATATCATCCAACTGACACACCTTAAAGGTCAGCGCCCTGGCGAGGCCCTCTCTGGCCCCACGTGTTGTTCCATGTCACATCATGCCACCCCATTTCTCCATGACACAAACATACTTTAAAGCCACTTCTCTCATTTGTTTATTCTGAGCCTTTCCCACGAGGCTGTCCCCTCCCTGTGGGCAGTAGCAATAAAGAATACACTTTAAGTACTTGCTGCATGTTAGACAACACTCTAGGCACTTTACTTCTATTGTCCCATTTCATCTTCACAGCAATGCAGAGGAAGGATCGCCGTCCCCATTTTACAGATAAGAAAACTGAGGCCTGCCATAATTACCCAAGGAGTAAGCGGCAGGGTCAGAATTTGCACCTGGGCAGTGTGGTCTCAGGAGAATGTCCTGGTCTATCCTACATGCCGTGGAGAGCTGTGCAGGACTGTGTCCTGGGGCTCAGCCTGGCACCCGGCACGTAGCAGGGCCTCAAGAAATGTGTCGAATGAATGAACAAATCATCCAACTGGAAGGCAGAATTACAGTTTACAAAGCACCCTCACATCTCTTCTCTTGCTTGACTCATAAAGTACTTAGCGGGAAGTGTCACTATTCCTGACTTTTTTAAGATGAGAATATTGAAGGCCCAGTGAGATCACAAGCAGCCTTGGCCTGAGGTCGTAATTCTAAGCAGCTCCTTTAAGCCATTCGTTTCTTTCAAATCTGCTGTTTAATTTAAAATTTTCATGTACATTCTGCATTCTATCCCATGATATATCTGCATTTGTATTTTGTTTTTGTTTTTTTTTACTATGTTCCCTACGCTGTACCTTTCACCCTCGTGACTTATTCATTCCATAACTGGAAGCTGGACCTCCCACCCGCCTTCCCCCATTTTGCCCAACCCCCCATCCCTATTTGTGTTTGTTTTCTAAGCAGAACTAACATCTTAGATATCTAGTACTTGTTTTTAAAACATCCATCTTCTTGTGGCAAGTTTCAAGCATCCACAAAAGTAGAAAAGAATGATATAATGAATCCCCAGGTACCCAACATTCAAGTTACCAAATTTTAAAAATCCAACCCATTAAGGGACATGGGCTCCCCCAGGAAGCCTTCACAGTAGCTGTCATTCATAGTTTATGCGTCAATATGCTCATTTAATTTCCACAGCCTTCCCTCTGAAGCACAAACTAATATTGGCCTAGATTTCAGATGTGGACATTGAAGATAGTAAGGTCAAGTCATTGCCAGAAGTCTTGGAGCTGGAAGGAGCAGAGCCAGGAGTCACCCAGAGCTGGGCAGCTTTACCATCTGGAGGTGAAGGGCTGCTCTAAAGGAAGTGGGTCCGTCCCTCCTCCCTTTTACGACCAAAGTTTGCATTAAAATCACACCCTTTCCGAAAACATCCCACTCCAAATCAGCCAGGACAGGTGGTCATCCCCCCAGCCTCTCCATCATTCTTTCTTATTCATTCTCCTTTTCCAACAGACACCTGCAAGCCCCTCGTTGTGCCAGTGTGCTGAGATAAAAAGTCTAGCCAGACGTGGACCCAGCCTTCAGGAGCTCCAGGCCTCGGTGGAAAGGAGAGAAGCAGATAGACATAACTAAAACTCGAGGCAGACCTTGACCAGTACCTGGGCATGGAAAATTTATTAGGAAAATGTTCTGGGCCTCACCTACCCTCTATCTCCTCCATCAGAAAGCAAGGCCCTGGAGGGGAGGGGACAAGGAGGAAAAGGGCTAAGGGATAAAGTTTGGGAACTGGGTTATCCTTGGGTTTGAATCCTAGCTCCATCCCTTCTAGCTCTTTAGTCTTGGGTAAATAACGTACCTTCTCGGATTCACTTGTAAAAGAGGGTTGATAAAACCCCATATCCTAGAGCCACTGGAGCATTACATTAGATAATGCTTCACCCAGTTTCTTCAACAACAGGACCTTTCCATCAATGTTGGTTAGTGCAATCAGTTATTACTCATAACCAGTTCTCAGTAATGAGTCTGGCTTACTTGAATGAGGCACGAGCTTTAGAAAAGAGGGTACACATTTCCCAGTAGACTGTTTTCTTAATCAGCCTCTCCTCAGAAAGTCTGTAAATTTGGAAAATAAACAAATTAAAAGTAAAACTTATCAGCCTCCCTTACCCAGCCAGCCGAGGGATGCGGGCCACATGTGAGGAGGACGATATGATGGTCAGGGGAGCAGGGACAAAGGCACCCTGTTGTCTCCCAGCCCACACTGACACACTGGCACACATTCCATGATCCTTCAGGGCAAACCCACGTGCAGCAGGACTGGGGTGGCTAGAACAAAAGCTCCAGGCGTGGGGCCCATCTGGCCTCCCTCCAGGACCTCCTCCTAGGTGGCTAAGAAGGCCCCGGGCCACCGGGCACGCGGTGTGCACTTTGCTAACAGTGGTGAAGGCCACGTCAGTAGTGGGACAAGCACCAGACCGGGTCTCAGGACTCCTGTCTCCAAGACCAGGCTCTGCCAGGCTTTCGCTGTGTGGCCTCAGGCAGGTCACCAAGCCTCTCTGATGCCCAGTCTCCTCTAATGCAGATACAACTCACACTTGTTCCTCCTGCCTCACCCTGCCTGTCGCGGACCCGGAGTGGAATCGCAGCTTTGCCACTTCTGAGTCTGCGGTGTTAATTACCCTCAGCCTTGTTTTCCTCATCTGCCCAATGGGACTACTCACGCACCAGCCTCCCAGTGCCACGGCAAAGAGGAAATGAGGCAGTGTGAGCTGCGTGCCGGCCGAGTGCTCGGTGCAGAGGATGGGTGCCTCCCCCCCGGCTAAACATGACAGCGACACCGACTTCAGTCACCAGCAGCAACAGCCCCCTTCTGCGTTTGCTTATTCTATGCCAGACAATACGCCAAGCGCCCGACTGCGCTCCTTCATTTCCCCTTCCCAAGAGAGTGAGCCTGTGCGCAGGCCAGAGGCGGCCTGCTCTGGGAACACGGCGGGTCCACAGACCAGCCTCTCCCTCCCTGGGGCTCTGCTACGTGCAGTGTAATCACCATCCACAGCCAGGGAACTGCCCCGACCACCCCACCAGAGGCCTTCCCTTGCTGGCATGGAGGCAGGAGGGGAGACAAGGAAGAAGCCTCTTTCCATGACAAGCCCGCACCTGGGCAGCCTGCACCGGGAAAATGGGAAGAAATATGTTGTCCTGAAACCTTTGGTTTGCTCTGAGGATGGAAGGTACTAAGGTGTGGGTCAAGGTAAGAGGGTGTTATTCATTTTACCCCTCCCCGAAGGTTGTGACTGTCTTGATTTCCTATTTTTTCTAGTGTCCCAATAAAGTTCTAAGGCTGGAGCAAGAGGAGAAATAAAAAAATAAATAAATCAAAATATTGAACTTAAAAAAGTTAAGTTTCTGGGTCTTTTTTTTTTTTTTTTTCCAGAAACAAAGCAATTAAGGATAAGACGGAAAATAGAGGAGGGGCGCCTGGGTGGCTCAGTGGGTTAAGCATCTGCCTTCGGCTCAGGTCACGATCCCAGGCTCCCTGCTCAGTGGGGAGTCTGCTTCTCTCTCTCTCCCTTTGCCCCTCCCCACTGCTGTGGTCTCTCTCTCTCTCTCTCTCTTAAACAAATAAATAAAGTCTTTAATAAAAAAAAAAGGGAAATAGATGAGGTAATAGGTTGCATTACGTGTGATCTAACAGGTGTGCCTGTGTGTGCACACAGGTGTGTTTCTCAAAGTCCCAGAGCTAAATACACAACTGTCACAAAGAAATATCTCCACGAAGAAAACAATTAAACAAGCACAGGAAAAGTTATCATTCTCACCAGTAATTTATATGTGTGTGTATATAATTAAACACTGAGAAAACATGGCATCAATTATAAAACAAACAATAGTATCTAATGAGGATGAGATTGTGTTAAAGCTTATCCTTTCATGTAGACATAGATAATGCTGTCATAAACTAAGTTTCACACTTTGGAAAAGCATGTGTAACATTAAAAGTACTTTGATCAATTATTCCTTCTCTTAGAAATCTATTCTAGGTCAAAAGAAAACAATTATATTTATGCATGTATGTTTCAGTGTTATATCATGCAAAGCGTACAATTGAATAGAATTACAAATATAAATGGGAAGGTGGTATAGCAACATGGGAAAATGTCAAAATATAATATTAAGTAAAAAAAGGCAGAAAAAGTCTCTAGACTAATGATTATAACCGCTAAAATTATGCCTGCATGTGGATAGATACCGGCATGCAGAGAAATCAAACAGTTGTGCTAAGACAGAGGGACAATGAGGGGGCCTTTGGTCCTTTCCAGATTCCCTTTAATGATTTATCATATTTTTCTTTCTCCCTCTTTCTCTAAACTCTTCCAAGAGACTGCCCCTCCCTTCCCAGGAAGGGCGGGGAGCTGCATCCTGCCTCTGTCTCTACTCCCACTCTGGCCATTTGATTTGGTTTCTAAATCGTGTTGCTGTTTCTTGAACCAGGGGTGTGCATGTGAGATCAGAAGGCAAACAAGCTCTAGCAAGCACATTCAGCTCTGTGCGGGGGCCAAGGAATTTCACATTTGGACACAAAATGTCAGATCCCACAAAAGTCCTTCTCAGGTCCCCGAGTGAGCTCAGAATGTCTGCCCTTCCCCAAGCCTACTTGCCAGGGCAACCCCCGGACACCTGCCAATGCAGGGTGGGGCTTACATCACCCCATCCCAAGGCCTGTGGCCGCCCTTCAGCACCTCCTGGGTCACGTGTCTCTTTGGGAATCTGATAAGTGCTCAGACTTTGCACACCATTTTGAGGGGTTCATAGATCTACATAGTGGGAATTTATTCATTTATTTACTTATTTGTGCATGAAGACGAGCAGGTGTTAAGAGCCCGTCATGTACCAGACCGGGAGGGTAAATATGAGGGTGGGAAAACATGGTTCCTAACCCTAGAGGAGAGAGAGCATAGTGTCTAGAGGCAGACAGAAAACAAGAAAATACGCTTTCTAATACATTGTGGTTGGGCTGGTCCAGGCGTCAGTTGTGCCAATATCAGAAGCTACTTTGTACTGAGCACTTACTAGATGCCAGGCTTAGCTCAAGGCCCTCTCCATGGACTATACAGTTCATTATGGATTATTGTGGCCTATGTTTAATTCACTTACTCTCCCAACAACCCTAGAAGAAGGTATTAGCCTTATTCTGCTTACAGATCGGGAAACTGAGGCATGGGAAAATTTCAGTAACTTTTTCAAGGCTGGTCAGCAAAGAAGTTTGAGACCTGTGACCCCCACCCCCCACCAGAGAAGGCTGGTAACCAGGCAGCCTCTGTCAAGGTGCTTAACAGCAAATGGGACCGGCCCACAGCACTCCTCAGACTCTCCTTGTGAATGGGCCCCCATGGTATTCTGAATTATGCCTGCACTCCCTGAGCCGGGCCAACTGCAGGGGTCTCCCTGGGAAAAGCAGACCTGTGTGGGCTGACACTCCAGGTTCTGAGTGACAGGGTGGAGGATCGGGCCCCAGGCGGGGAACTGCTGCTCACTTCGGGCCTGCTGAGTGCACCTGCGTGGGTAACCAGGCTGCTCTCCCCCGGCCACCTGACCTCCCTCTAAACACCCCTCCTCGTAAACAGCCAAGGACACCAGGAAGGCTGTCCAGAGTTAGGCTCACCCAGTCCACACACACCAGATGGGGTTGGACAAATACAAAGTCCCATTCAGAGACAGAGTGTGTTTTAGGCTGAAGCCAGGAAGGAAGAAAGGCAGTATCTAGAGCTCACAGTTAAAAGCACAGGCCTGGGTTCGATTTCTTGCTAAATGGCGGTGGGCGCTTCTTGTTGCCTCAGTGTTTTCATCGGTAAAACGGGGATAATAACTGTACCTACTTTAGAGGAGCGTTACAAAAATTAAATGAGATAATACTTGCACGTAGAACGAGTGACTGGCACATAGTAAGCGCCAATAAATGTCAGGTACTACTGATTATAGACTGAGTACTTATAGTAATGTATCCACATATCAAGATAAAAGCAAATCGCATCAATCTACTTCTCTATTCCTCTATAATAGCTATACATGCATTTAAAAGACTAGAAGGAAAGACATTAATGCAGTGATAGTGGTAATCCTTGTATAATAAGCTTATGAGTGACTTTTATTTTTTTATTATACCACCCCCCACAGACATTTTGAACAGATAATATGTTTTTTCTTTTACAACCAGAATAAAATCAATATATGAATCTTTAAAATTGAATCAACAGAAGTGGGATAGGTCGGAAACAGGGGGGTTTAAACAGAGGGGTCAGGCCGGAAAGGCATGTCTTAATGTCAGGTGCCTGACGCCATTCAAGGAAGGGGGTACCTTGATTTGTAGACTTTGGTCTTCTTGGAAACCTCTGAGTCATCCAAATCAGCACCCCAGGTCCCATCTTCTGAGAACATTGCTAACTGTGCCCACCTGCACCGCACCATTGGTCCAGGCCTCCTCGAGACCATGCCTCATGACTTCAGTTGCTAGTTATGGCCCACCCATGTGCCAGTCCTGGGATAGCTACTTTACTGGGTGGTCTCTTAGTTCAGGCCTACAGAGAGCAGGTGACTTGCCCAGGACCACCCAGCCAGGAGGCAGTCTGGCCAGAATTCAAACACACATTTTCTCACTTCAAGTTCACAGCTGATCTTACTAGACAGCTCGTAACCCAGAGAAAACAGGGGTTACAGGAATATGGTCAGGGGCCAGGGTAGGGGGTTTCTATTTTCTGGTTAGAATTCTTGCCTGTGGATAATGTGGGTGTTAACCGTGTGTAATTATATCTGTGTGTATGTGTGAGTGTGTGTGTGTTAGAGACAAAGAGAGAATGTATTTATAAAATGTTTTTCAAAGACTATAAGAATAGGTAGCAACACATGGAGCTTGCTCAGTCAGAAAAACTGAATTTAAAGTAAAAAAAAGGGGGGGGGG